>NC_092344.1:12796470-13052746 GCF_963676685.1 Mytilus edulis
TACAGGCTCCCGACGTAGGACAAATACATAAAGAATGTGATAGGGTTTCACGTGTTTGTACGGGATAAACAGTCCGAAAATAACATTGGACATAAGTGAAACAGTACAAAATGAGAAAAATTTCAAAAATCAGTTGCAAAAGGTAATACTAAAAAAAATCTGTCGAATAAAAATATTCAAAATGCACATGGAAAACAATTCATCTAATTGAATTATTATTTTCGGTGGCAAGTTATTTTTATGGATGACATTAGTTCTTACTGGTAGTAATTTTTATTCAACCCATGAATATAACAATTAGAATCGGCTTCTGATAGTACAACATTTGAAGGCTATTGGTAAGATGATTGATTATTTGTCACTATTTTGAGCCGACAAAGATTAGGATTGAAGATGATGAAATGTTTTTTACAAACGTAACCATTTCAGACTACAGGCCTTATTGCATTGTTGTCTCACCTATTACCAGGTTTTAGAAAACTAATAAAATTGACCTACACCAAAAGGACCGAAATAAGCACGTTCATAATTTAAAAAACAATTAATAAATACCAAATATGTCCTCCGCATAATTTCAAATGATGAAACACATATGAAAGATATTGCTATCATTTCAGACCAAGATATATACGCATATGGAAAATGTGATCCATCGATTGTGCAGATGTTTTTATATTGCCCCAATCCTAGATAAAAATAACAACAATGTTAAATTAAGCATTTCGTTGGTGTTATTTAGCCTAAAAATAGATGAGGCAACCGAATTTGCTTATTTACAATTATGAAAACTAAAGTGGAAGATACTCTTAGACCAAATTAGATAGTAACATCCGCAGGCACAAATATCTATAAAGGATATCATCGTTTGTTGTCTCTCTGACACATTCATTGTATCCATTTTCCAACAAAACAGCCCAAAAAAGTAAAATAACAAAAATACCGAACCTTGAGAAAAATTAAAATTGGAAAGTTCATAATCAAAAGCATCAAATGAATGGTCAACAATTGTTATATTCGTGACATGGTACAGGCGTTTTTTTTACGTAGGAAATGGTTGATTAAACCTGGTTTATTGCTAGCTAAATCTCTAACTTGTATGTCAGTCCCATAAAATTCTATAATATTGATAGCAGAGTGTCGAAATAACAAACAGACATAATGGGTTAAAATGTCAAAACTAGGGTACAGCAGTCAATACATTGTTGTGTAATCTAAATCACTATAAAACAAATACTGTGGATTCATTTATTTTTGTGGGTACCAATTTTCGTGAGGCATGTTTGTAGATATTTTATTTCGTGGTTTTGCCAAACCTATATATTTTTTTTTCACTCGTTGAACATTTTATATCGTGATTCATCTTTACGCACAAAATCCACGAAAATTGTTATCTAACGAATAATATTGAATCCACAGTATATATTTTAACAAAGAAAAAAACAAAAAGCCAACGTCAAAGGAGAAAAAACATTTTCAATATATCTTAATTTGAAATTAAATGATTCGGCTTCTTTGATCGTCCGACTCAAATGAAAAAAAGAAGATGTCGGCATGGAGAGAAATAGAGTTCGCTACCATAGGAATAAAATTGAGAATGGAAATGGGGAATGTGCCAAAGAGACAACAACCCGACAATGCCTTTAAGGTTTTGAAAAAGTCTACCTTCAAATAAATTCAACAAAAAAATATGTTGTCAATAAGAAACTTCGAAAAACTGATAACTTGTTCCTCTGTATCATGTTTCACCTTTTGTGTTCACTGTTAACAAAATATGTGATATGGCATCCCACAGTGATAAATTTATAGCGTATACTACCATTTTGATGTTGAAAAGCATTGTGGATTAGTTCTTTTTTACGATTTGTCAGATTCAGATGGGGAATGGGGATATACAGGGTTATAAACTATAAACTTTTGAAAGAACCAATTTCAGACAAAGATCGAGATTTAAAACTATTTAGAGATTTTTAGAGATTTTTAGGTTCCAAACATATCTCTTTAATACCACAACGTAGCATGTTTCTGTCACAAACATTCATAATATCTAATAAAATTAATAGATTTAGCTAACAAAGTCCTTATATTTGAATAAGGTAACTTTATTTGTTAGTGAAAAAATGGTTTAATGTTAATTAGGCTTTCTTCCTATATCTATTAAATTAAAAATTGTTTGCTTTCCCCTCTCTGTGATTAACGTAAGATAACTCTGGTCAATTTTTCTAACATTCAATCATTATGGGAAGATGATATAGTTCTGTTTTCATTTATAGTCTTTTTCAGAAAAGTTGTTTTGGGTAAGTCCCAATTACAATTTTACACTCTAGCATTCGACATCAGTTAGAAGCTTCTGGAATAAAGTAGTGGCTATGGTGTACTGTTTTGTGTTTGTGCGTATGTGTGTTTGTGTTAGGCGTTATTACACTTCTTTCATGTATTTGAAGGGATCGAGTAAAGTAGATAAGTTACATCAGCTGTCTGCTTCATTTGAGTTCTGGCATAATGGTATACACCATATCGATGTGAGAAACAAATGCCTTTACAAGTAGAAGGACGAATGCTATTGGACATTTTTTTATGCATACCACAACTTGAAACAGTGTATTCTTAATAGCACAAGTAATGTTTTTAACCGGTAATTGTACCTCAAATTAAAAGTAGGAAAACAGGTTTTTTTTTATAATTTCCAGGATATGTCTTTAATAGAGAGCAACTTAATTTACTTGGAAGATGCATTTTCTGTGACATAGTCACATGTTTCAGAATATGTCCCCTGTATACCTTAATGGTATATCAAGGTATAATGAAGAAATTTTTATTCTGAAACGAGTGCCTGTGATCTGTGAACTTTCATCGCTCTTAGAAAGTTAGTGATGATGAAGGCAGATTTGACCTTGCTTATTTTTGTACGTATGAAAACGGTATGAATACCTACTGATAACAAAAACATAGTTATAAGATAACAAAATACTTCTTTATGTTGGTATATATTAACTTTAAACATATCAAAACAAATAAAAGAAATTATAGATATACATAAATGTCTTTGATAAACTAATGAAAAATACGAGTATCTAGTACATTACAGATTTTGTAACGATTTTAAATTCAATAAAAAAAACTTCATTTATACGATAAAATTATAACCCTGTTCAATGTAGACAATCAACATATTGACTTTATGAAATTCAACATAGACTCATAGTTCAAAGGAATATAACTCTTGTATACAAATGACACATCAAATCGAATTATTTAGCTGCGAATTTGTGCACCACCTTCAAGGAAGATTCTAAATTATCAATATAACCACAAGTTGTTAATCTATAGATACTGACGACTAATGAATGCTAGCCACAGTAAAGAATATTTGTTTGAAATTTTTTAACACTTACTCAGAAAATGCTCGGACTACTTGACTTTCAAAGCTCATAACTAACGCGTTTACACACTGATATAATATGGTTGTTAAACATTACAAACCTGTAATCGCATAAGACACTATATATACACCTCGTGTGCTTGCATTAACTTATCAAAAAATATATTCATTTCAAGTCTAAATATTTCGACATGCTGTTTACATTTTATTAATTTTAGAATTCTAATTGTGTCACAAATTCCGGTTACAAGAGGGGGAATCTACGTCATCACGCAGGGTGTCGGCGATTGAAATTGGACCACCATCTTGTCGCTTCAAGGTAAGAATTTTACTTATTATGCCAGTTATATGAGGGTTATGATTATACAAAATAGTCCACCAAAGACTATATAAAGTAGGAAAATAAATGAGCCATCGATCAATATTATTGTTTATCTCAATTTTGCAAACATTTCGATACCAGTTTTAGGAATTAGGTCAAACATGCAGGATATCGGCAAAAAATTTCATAACAACATCTTGATTATCAAGAACCGCCTACTTTATCAACAAATGAACATGTCCAAATTCTTTATTGTACTCGGGAAAATACTTGTTACTCAAAAATATCCGTCATTATGGTCGAAAAACGTCTTATTTTTTAAAAATGGAAAAAGGATGTCGGCAACACATCGAATATCAAAGGATGTCGGGGACACACTAATAAACTATTAATGTAATTGTCCTTTGATTTTATCAACCATTATGAAGATACGATAAAAAAAACCAACAGGATTAGTGTTCCTTGCTTGCTTCCATTTCATGCACTCAATTTCAGGATTCACTTTTTGTAAATATTCGAGAAAAAAAATAGTTTTAGAAGGTGAAAATCTGATTTCGTTTCAGTTAAGCCAGGGGTTCCACAGGGGTCATTTATTGGACCAAGTCTTTTTGATACTATATATATATATATATATATATATGACATTTCATCTAGCCCTACATCTACCGGGTGTTTAATAAAGGGAACAGTAGTATACCGCTGTTCGAAATTCATAAATCGAGAAATAAAAACAAATCCGGGTTACAAACTAAAACTGAGGGAAACGCATCAAATATAAGGGGAAAACTACGACACAACAGAAATACAACATTGAAATGTAACAAACACAGAAACTGTTAAATAACAATGACAATTTTCCTGACTTGGTACAGAACATGTTAAGAAAAAAAATGGTGGATTGAACAATCGTATGCATGGTCCTGTTTGTCCTTTATCGTGACCTTTGCTCAAGTCTACTGGCGGTTTTGTTGAAATTTCTTCAGTAATTGACAATGGGTGAAACTTGATATTTTTGGCAGGCGTTTTTATTTTGATGACAAATGAGGATTTGCATGGTTTTAATTTTTTTATGAATGGCGGTTTAGTAGGCGATCTGGTCGGCTGGTCAACATCAGGTTGTATTCGCGATCGTTTCCGCCTGCACAAGTTTAAGTTTGATTTGCGTCTTGTCATGACCGTTAGTTTTATCTGAATATATAAGAAATTAGATCTAGTCACATGTTGAATAATATATGTGTTAAAAATAGAATATGATGTGTCCCCGACATCCTTCGATATTCGATGTGTTGCCGACATCCTTTTTCCATTTTTTAAAAATAAGACGTTTTTTCGGCCATAATGACGGATATTTGTGAGTAACAAGTATTTTCCCGAGTACAATAAAGAATTTGGACATGTTCATTTGTTGATAAAGTAGGCGGTTCTTGATATTCAAGATGTTGTTATGAAAATTTTTGCCGATATCCTGCATGTTTGACCTAATTCCTAAAACTGATATCGAAGTGTTTGCAAAATTGAGATAACCAATAATATTGATCGATGGCTCATTTATTTTCCTTCTTTATATAGTCTATGGTGGACTATTTTGTATAATCATAACCCTCATATAACTGGCATAATAAGTAAAATTCTTACCTTGAAGCGACAAGATGGTGGTCCAAATTCAATCGCCGACACCCTGCGTGATGACGTAGATTCCCCCCTTGGGTTAAGAGTTGACTAAATACCAATATCCTGATATCGTCAGGTAAATATGCTACACTATGCGAGTAAACAGTTCTACAGTATTTCTGAAGACACTCTTTCATTGCGGACAGATCTTTTATCAATCGAATGGACAATTCCTATTTCGAACATGCAGATGCGCTAGAAATGTACCAATCTACCGTTGTTTTAAGGGATTCTATGAAGCTTAGGAGTGTCCAATACAAACAACGTTACTCATCCGATTTGCTGATCGATGTCATTTTCATTGAATCCACGAAAGACTTATGATTCGAAATCAGGTCTTCTTGAACTATTAATGGCGTTACTGAACATTCTACGAAATACAGCAACTGACACTGTAGGACGCAATGATTTCTTATTAGAAGGTTAATTAATCTAAGCTTTTCGGTATGTAGTTCCGGACATTTCATACGGTTTTCATATTTATATTCTGATTTTTGTTTTAAATTTGTTGTTATTGTCATTGGTTTCTGAATTTTCTAATAGAGATCAAAGAAGGACAAGGTTGTGATTTCAGAAAACTAGTTTAAACATATTTTAGTGTATCTTTCCTTACTCTAGAACATCTTAAGCACTGGTCGAATGTCCAATTTGTTGTTGTCATCATTTCTGAAATGACATTATTGTTATTTGTTCATAAACATAGAAGGAATGAGAACATTAAGAATGAAGGAATAGCAGGTATCTAATGTGTATAGTAGAGGACTGTATGTTGCCATCTAGATATATAGTGGATAATGTTTTTCCATTTGTTTGTTGTCTCACTCATGTATTAGCACATGCAGTATGTTTTTGATTTAAAATTATGTAATAAAGGATTTTGAAATGATATAAATAAATCCATTGTATTCGCTTGTATAATACACATACACTGATGCTGTTTTCCGGACTTTTGGAACCCATAATATTAAACATAATCTATAACAGAATAAAATATGCTGTTAAAAAGATGTATTAAAATTGCTAATGATAAATATCGGTATGCACCACAAAGTAATATATACAGGACCCCGGCATGACAAAGAAGCTATTTCAAAGAATTCAATAGAGGACACTTACGAACAGATTTATACTGCAACAATTATCCAAATTAATAATAGCAAACTGCAACCAAAGACAACCAGTGTCTGACAAGGTCATTACTTACGTAAGTACGGGCACATAAATGGCGGGTTTAACATGTTTGTGTGCGGTTAACCCTTTCCAACCCTAAACTGAGATTGTAGCGTAACATAACATCTGGAAAAGTTTTAGAATTTAGTTGAAAATGAAAATGCTCATCAGATATACAGTAGAAACAAAAACAAATAACAAGAAGACAAAACAAAAAAAATAGGAGTTATTAAAATCTAAAATTGGTCATTATCTTGATTGAAATAAATACTGACACTGCAATAAAGGATCGGTCTGATTAGTAACATTGATGGGTGATTGTACAACACGAATGAAGCATCGATCTGACAACGAAGGAATAATTAGATCCTCGATCAGCGCTAAAAATAGAAAACAGAGATACTATACAGAGAAACTTGACGTTTTATTTAGAGTAATAAACCATTGTTTCTCGTGGCTACAAATTAAGATACCACAAATTTATATGAACTAAGATAATCAAGTTACAACAATATATACCAAAATAGTTAAAGAATAAATCTATCAACCTCTCACCTATTTATTTTTTCCATTCCTTTTTTTTTTTTATAAAGAACTATGTTCGATCATAGGTGCAGGGACATACCATTACATGTATAATTTAGATAATGAACTGATGAAATAATAAAAAAAAATAATGGGTCAGAAAAACAAGAGTCTATTAGATGTATTTGACGCATTCATAGAATATTTGCGAATATTTTTAATTTAGTTAATCCTGCACCACTGATCCAGCGGTTCATAAAGGTAACTATCTTATGCAAATTATACAACTTAGAGTACATAAACGGAATAGAATACTCAAACTGTTTAACTCTTAAGCGGTCATCGAAAAATGTATACAATCCTATTCTACCATCCAGACGATTTATATAGAATATATAGTAACCTATTTTAGAACATCTTTTATCATTTTTGTGTTTAAAGGGGATATTCGAACTTCAGTTGTCCTATCTCATTATTTGAATCAAAATTGTTTATGTAATATAATTATTTAAAAGTGAGAGGTTAAGCGCTATAAAACTAGGTTCAATCCACCATTTTCTACATTTGAAAATGCCTGTACCAAGTCAGGAATATGACAGTTGTTGTCCATTCGTTTGATGTGTTTTACCCTTTGATTTTGGGACTTTCCGTTTGGAATTTTCCTCGGAGTTCAGTATTTTTGTGATTTTTACTTTTTAATAAACGAAACTATTGAAGAATTATGTTAATGTTTTAACAAGTCGTTACAACGTTTTTCATGAAAGCGTATGTTTCAAAGGTTTATCTTTCTGTCTGATGTTGCGTTTTATAAATGTAAGGACGCAAAAGTAAGAGAAATTCTAAATTCTAACATTTAAGCAGATATTAATATGGTAGAAAATCATTCTGAATCGAGAATTCAAGTCATTATGTCATCTGTTGTGATAATCAACAGCTTTCTTTAATTTTAAACGATATACAGGTCCATTAAACCATGACGCCCACTGATTTGATTTATGCTTAAATTTCTGAATTGACTTTTTCACTCCTTATAGCAAAATTTTATACCGTTAACTTATCGGAATTCCTATCGGTACAAACTGCATATCTCTTTTCGCTGATCTTCTTCTTAACTGTTATGGATCTTTATTCATCAGACCATTAACGGTACCAATTTTCCTGCACCAGATGCGCATTTCGACAATAAATGTCTCTTCAGTGATGCTCGTGGCCAAACTATTTGAAATCCAAAGCGTATATAAAAGATGAAGAGCTATAATCTAAAAGGTCCAACAAGTATAGCCAAATCCGTGAAAGGAATCAGAGCTTTGCATGAGGGAGATACATTCCTTAGTTTAAAATAATTTCTAACATTTTGTAACAGCAAATTTTAATAACTCAAAAAAATCCGTATTTTCATGCCAGTACCGAAGTACTGGCTACTGGGCTGGTGATACCCTCGGGGACTAACAGTCCACTAGCAGAGGCATCGATCCAGTGGTAGTAATAAAATTAACGGTACCAATTATCATCTGCATTTTAACAATCCCTGTTTATTAAACATGCTAAATGCAATCATGCAAAAAAACTTTAGTTCGAGAATACTGTCCAAGACATAACTGTATTAGAACACAATTGAAATATTAAAAACATAAAAGAAGAAACAATTTCAACTATGCAATGATAAACTCCGACTTTTTTTATTGACAATATTGCTCTTGTGTGTGTGTGTGTGTGTGTGTGCAGTTGAAAACTAGTCCGTTATTTTATTTGTTCCTGCGATAATGATGTATATGAACCCAACTTTGCTTAATCGCGAACTTTAATTTTATAGGGTTACAGATACCACACACTTTCAAATCGATTGAGAGAAAACTAATCTGGGTGACAGACTAAAACCGATAAAATATTTCTCGGAACTAACCAATACAAGATTCAAGGAATACAGATGATATATATTTACTACATTGGTAAATATTGACGGTGGTCTGATGAATCTACATACTTAACGACCTCTAACAAATATTGCAGCTTTCAATTTAATTTCTTTGCGTTGATCAAATGAGTCTTACTCTTTCAAACTGGGTTATACAGTTTGTTCCAATGTTGTGATGTTACATCACTGTCCTGTATATTAGAAACTGTTTTTAATCTTTTTTCGATATTTTTACCTCTTGTGTCTGTTTGTTTTGTTCACACATCATTGTCAATATCATTGAATCTTATGCGACTGTCATAAATGTGAAATGATTTTGCTAGCTATAAAACCATGTTTATTCCGCCATTCTCTGCATGGGACAATGCATATATCCAAGCCAGAAATATGACAGTTGTTATCCATTCGTATGATGTGTTTAAGCTTTCGATTTTGCCATTTCCGTTTTAAATGTTCCTCGGAGTTCGGTAAATTTGTGATTTTACTTTTGATTATAAATCAGGCCGTTGGTTTTCTTCTTTAAATCATAATGTTGTCATGTCTTGTCCTTTTATAGATAAACTTCTATGTACGGGGTAAGTTTTTCTTTTTTTTTTGTTTCAGTATACGCAGTTCAATAATTAATTTTGTTAATGTTCATGTACTTCAGTCTTTAGTGTATATATGTCTCTTTGACGATCATGAAACATTTCTGTAGTTTAATTTAACAGGAAAAATCGAACCTATAGTTTAATGCGTTTGTATCCCCTTCCCTTTCATGAATGTGACCTACCGAATTAAGACTTTTTACCGGATTTATTATCACATTAGCAACACGACGGGTGCCACATGTGGAGCAGGATCTGCTTACCCTTCCGGAGCACCTGGGATCACCCCTAATTTTTTGGTGGGGTTCGTGTTGTTTTATTCTTTAGTTTTCTATGTTGTGTCACGTGTACTATTGTTTGTCTGTTTGTCTTTTTCATTTTTAGCCATGGTGTTGTCAATTTAATTTCGATTTATGAGTTTGACTGTTCCTGTGGTATCTTTCGTCCCTCTTTGAAGTATATGCTAAACTGGAATAATGGATTTAAAACACCGGTTAAGTCTGTTGGACTTTTTTCAGTGTTAAACAAAATACCTATTAGAAGTACAAAAGGTACACCTTCACCTCAAATAAATCAATTTGTTTTTGCATAATACACTTTTAACAGAGTTTGTGGGTCTGTTTAGAATTTGTTTTTCTATTTATTTTTTCTTACAATTTTCCAAATTGTATCAAAATTGCATCTTTATGGAATGTTAAGCATTCTTGATTGAATCAAACGATCAGCAACATGCCATAACATTGTTATGATATCTATGAAGTCCATTTAACTTTAACGATTAACTTTTAGTACTAAATGATTTAAAAATGGTATCGTTGAAGTGATCCTTTCGTGATCATCTTTTAATTACTTTGAAGAGTGTAATAAGATAAATTGGATAACATATTCTGGAATAGCTAATTGAAAAAAGTAAAATCACAAAAATACTGAACTTAGAGGAAGATCAATTTGGAAAGTCCATAATCACATGGCAAAATCAAATAACAAAACGCATAAAAAACGAATGGACATAAACTGTCATATTCCTGACTTGGTACAGGCATTAAGCTGTTTACTTTCATAGAAAAACAATATCAAATTAAATGAATTTAAATTGCTACGACAGACATAAAATATATGGAAATTCGTAAATTTGAAATAATTAATGCGACGAAACTGCAATATGAATGTCACGTGAAACCAAGGAATTTTGTTTTATATAAAAGCAGACTGTTACACTAACAAAATGTTTTAAAGTGATCAAACGTAGACTATGAAATTGAAGATTATGTGAATTTTTTTTTCTCATAAAATGTTAGGTAATACACTAATCTAATAAACGTCATTTTGTTGCTTCGTATATGCTTCTAGATCTCCAATTTCAAAACCTAATGCATTTACATGTAACCAAACATCTCCCTTAATTCCGAAATAATTGCATTACTTATGTGTTATATCATTTTGATTTTGCGACTTTCACCTGCTATTTTATTCCTAATTAGAAATGACTGCAAGTGCTCACCATGACAAACTATCATGTGTATGTACTGGCTAGATAACATTAAGAACTTTAATTTTAAGAAGTTATTTTAAATACACTTATATAATAAACGTCATGTTATTGCTTCGTATATGCTTCTAGATCTCTAATATGTAATCTAATTCATTTACATGTAACCAAACATCTCCCTTAATTCCAAAATAATTGCATTATTTATGTGTTATATAATTTTGATTTTTGCGAGTTAACTCAGTTAAATGGTGAAGTTGAAATCATCCTTTCGTAAATTTTACGAGTCACGAGTTGGTTGACCGTTATGGAATAACCGTTTCACAAATGATATCAGATATATTCCTTACGTCGTAACTACAATCCCCTTCCCTTTCATGAATGTGACCTACCGAATTGGACTAATTACCGGATTTGTTATTACATAAGCAACACGATAGGTGCCACATGTGGAGCAGGGTCTGCTTGCCCTTCCGGAGCATATGAGATCACCCCTAGATTTTTGGTGGGGTTCGTGTTGTTTATTCTTTAGTTTTCTATGTTGTGTCATGTGTACTATTGTTTGTCTGTTTGTCTTTTTCATTTTTAGCCATAGCGTTGTCAGTTTGTTTTAGATTTATGAGTTTGACTGTCCCTTTGGTATCTTTCGTCCCTCTGTTGGAACTCTTGGTTAAAATAGCACAACATACTTTACAAACTTTAATTTTACGAAGTTATTTGAAAGTTCTAAAGGATTGTAAAAACATTAATCCTGAGCACATTTAAATAAAAATGTTTTTCCGTGATCCACACATAAATGTCTTTCTTTGTTGTGATGTTACACTATTGTTTCAGACAAGCGTGAAAGTTTGGTACCATTAAAATGTTTAAACTCGCTGCAATTGTTTGCACTTGTCCAAAGTCAGGAATCTGATGTTCAGTTGTTGTCGTTTGTTGATTTGGTTCATAAGTGTTTCTCGTTGCTGATTTTTTTTAAATATATATAAGACCGTTGATTTTACCGTTTGAATACTTTTCCCGTTTCAATGGTAATGATTTTGAGCTCTTAAGAGCTTGCTGTTCGGTGTGAGGCTCCATGTTGAAAACCGTACCTTGACCTATATTGGTTTACTTTTATAATTTGTGACTTGGTTGGAGAGTTGTCTCATTGGCACTCATACAACATCCTCCTATATTTAAAAACAGGACAATTTCTTGTCATTTTAATCTTTATTTTTCGAATTACATAAAAATATCTTTGTCAAAATCAATATAAATAATAATATCTAACAATCAAAAGTACAATAATTGAAATGAACAACAAATGAAAACTATAAATACTAGAAGGAAAAAAAAGGATTTGAAAAAATGATAACCAATATCCATGGTTTGCTGTGAGAAATCCAAAATTAACTGAATCAAATATGCAAGAAAAGTGCGCAGCGTCATATATGCAAAAGATTCTATAAGATTAATTACAAATCAATGGTTCAAAGTTATTCGAACGGATGAATGAGCAAAGGACTAGATATCGGTCACCATATATTCTAAAGTCGATGATGTAGGGTGATTAAATAATAATCGCTCAAAATTGACACCATTGAAATATTGACAACATAGACCTTTCGTTGATAGAAACCTTCTGATAACACAAATAGACATATTTTTTTGATGAAACAAATGAATGATTACGTAACATTCAGACTAGGATCCAGGTTTTATATTGAATGGATTTGGTATCCTGATAAAAAGGTCTTAGAGGGCTACATTCTGACAAAAAAGTTGACTGTTATTAACCATGTAAATAATTTTGTTCCTGCGGAAAAAGTGGGGTGCTAGAATTAAATGCTAGTAGCTATCAAAGCATAAAGAGGATTTGTCCGTTTGAAAGCTACATATCTAGGATAAAAAATTGCATTAGATATATAATAATATTGTTAAACTGTCACCGGGAAACTAAACCAGAAAGACAAATTATACGGGAAAATATACACAATATATATGTAGTCAAAATCTAAAACATTGGAAGATGATATTAAAATATAAGATATGAGGACATAATTTTCAATACAATTTGAATTTCAATGTACTTGCGATTTTACTCAATCTATCGTTTTTCTTCAAAATTAAAAAAAATGTCGTTAATTCGATACGCTTTTGTTGTATATTTACCAAACATAGTAAATGAAAAATGATAAAACTGTAATATATAAAAGATAAACGCCAAAGATACATCAGCTCTACGACAAATATAAACAAAATGAATAAAAAGACAAAAAACAGTGTCAAGAGTTATCAAAGGTACCAGGAATATTATTTAGTTCGCCAGACGCGCGTTTCGTCTACATACGACTCATCAGTGACGCTCAAAATATGTATAAAGCCAAACAAAATTGTAGAGCATTGAGGATCCAAAATTCTTAAAAGTTTTACCAAATACAGCTAAGGTAATCTATTCCTGAGGTAGAAAAGCGTTAGTTTTTCAAAAATTCAAAGTTTTGTTAACAGTTAATTTATAATTATGAAAAGATACACGCCAAAGATACATCAGCTCTACGACAAATATAAACAAAATGAACAAGAAGACAAAAAACAGTGTCAAACAATATAATATAGTATCTATACAATACGTCTGATTGTAACCTTGCCATTTTTTGTATTACTCGGCTGTATGGGGATAAAACCAACGACCTTTTGTGCTGGAATTAACTACTACGAGACCATCATACCTTTGAAAGTATATTATATAAAAAAGAAGAGAACTGTATAAATTAATTAGAGACGATAGCTATATATATATATATATATTTTATTAAAGTAGGACATCCGTTTTCATATTTTTTACCACATTAAAAAAATAAAAAAAAATAATAGTCAATGACAAAAAAGAGTTATCTGGGCTGGCCGCCATAGCAATAGTCTTTTTTATTTCATCCATTAAAAAAATGCCACTAAAAATACTTGTAACATAAATTGGATTTTTTCCTTTGATGTTTTAATGAAATAATTTGCTTAAAAAGTGTGGTGATGGAAAACCATGGTATATTATATGCAAATTGATGTTATACCACACTTTGCTAATTTAATATGCAACTCAACTAGAATCCAAAGGAAAGAAGACGGAGCTTAGCTATGGTACAACGTATTCATTTTCATGTTATTCCATGGCTGAAGCTCCACCTTTTTTTGAAAGGTATCCACCTCTGAAATATTTCGGAAACTGAAAAATGTACTAAAAGGTCAAGATCTGCATTTTATAACAAAAAGCAATAAATCATTTAAGAAACCCTTTTCAAACTTTTTACGATTGTAACGAAAAATTACTAAATGTTTCTTCTTTCAGTTTTGAAAAAAATAAAATGTATAGTACAATCAATTCTTTTGCGAAAATTCATTCAAATAAGGATTCAAAAAGGGGGTTTACCTATACAAAAAGGAATAAATATCGGCTACAAAAATCTGTGAAAAAAACATGATTTTTTAGCGATCAATTAGGGGGACGTACACTATTTACGCTCCCTGGATCCGCCACTGTTTAAATACAAAGTTGTATCATTAAAATTGTGTTTAATAAATAATCTAATAATCGAATTAATAAAATAACGGAAGAAAAACAGTTTGTACGAAATCTATTAATGTATAAATATGCATTTTTTAATGAGATGAACAACCTGTAAAATATGATTAATTTGTATACCTTGAAAAGCAACAAAAAAAAACAACAATTGTTAACGTCATTAAAATAATTATGTAATCCTTGTCGGTAGAATCCGACATTTTTGTTTACTTTCTAATGACATTATGAAATTACATGCGCATGCGAGCATACACGGGACGCAAAACTAAAAAGTCGGAGAAAAACCGACATTTTCTTTACTCTCTGCAAATTCTGGGGTTCTATTACATGAAATACACAGAAGATCATACACGGATGCAAAAGTGATTGCGCGACCTTCCATTTCATTGGATAAAACTGTAACGTGGATAATTTCCAATATAAGTTCAAGGTCTTGAAGCTGTCAATCATTTTATTTATATTACACATTTTATACACCATTTGTCTTACTCATTAACATTTTTAAACAAACTCATCCTTCTGATTCGTTTGTTTTAAATATGTTAACTCGTAAGAACCATGGTATGTATAGTGCTTAGTTTACTTAGTAACAATGGTGGAATAACAATATTTACATTTGTCCATACAATATTCATAAATCATTTCCCCATTCACGGGTAAGTTCTATATTTACAAGGTAACGCTGATTCACCTTATACACGAATATTCAACAAATGCGCAATATATACATATAAACAATAACATAAATAAACTAAATAAATAACATAAATATTGATAATCATCTATTGCTACTTCTTTTCAATTATATTTACTAATTTATAATTGAAAGTAATTTATTAATGTTGGAATATGTTAGGACTCAGGGTCAAGGACGAGTAAGATTTTTTCCAGAGTAAGATACTGGTTAGATATCCAGTCTTTGTTTTGATAAAAATCTTATTACCTCCCGTTTCTAATTTTTCACTGAACCCACTTCTATAGGAGAACAAGTACACAAAAATATCGTTTTCTGTAATAGTAACAAATATAAATGATAACCAGATAAGAGTTATAATATTCTCTATGACCATTTCGTAATTTCGTAATGAACCGATGTGTACCAGTAGATTCCCTTAGGCGAGACTTAAATTTTCTTTTCAATGAAGAATAAGCAGAAAGAGCAAATTATCTGTGTAAATATGCTAAAACATGATTGACCGCAAGCTGTTTTTTTTAAAGAAACAATTATTAAATATACAACATTGCTAGCGTTTTGAGACATTTTGAGTAAATACCGTTTTAATGGTTAATGGTTAATCTAAAACGACTAGCAACTTTAAATCACTCTGAAAATGTTCATAATCATTCATGGGGTTGAGATAAAAAGTTTCAAATAGAATATTTTCAGTAGTAAATTCTTTTTGAGAAAAGACGTATAGAACCATACATTAGAGCGAAAGATTTTTCGAGCAGTCATCAGTCAAGCTAGAATAAAAAAAAACAGTTTAAAAGAACAAATAAAGGACAAAGTTGATGAACCTAATTTCCGAAGTGTTTTGCAAAATACAGCACAGGTAATATATTCTGGGATAAGAACCCTTAGTATTTTGAAACATTTAAAATATTGTAAACGTTTAATTAATAATTATAATCATATCAATGATATTTTTCATTTGAAGACAAAAGTGCTAAAAACTGTTTTTTTTTAGTTTCGTATCGGTGCAAACATCGGTGCGATTTAAGTTACATAATTTCTTTTTCTAGATTGAAGACCTTTTATGTATGCCTGTTAATATCCCTACGCGCAGTTATCTATTTACTTTGAATGACATATTTAGATGTGCGATGCAAATTAATTACCTCTAAATTAGTTTTATCTGATATACTATGGACTACTCCTCTACTTCAATCAGTCTCAATCCAGTTAATTACAACAATGCATGACAACAATTAAACAATTAGTTGTCAGTGCTGCTGTATGAATGTATTAAAAAAACAAAATTAGGAATAAATAAGTCAGCAAATGTGCAGCAACTGTCGTTTTACATTTTCCTAACTTTGACGGCTTAGAGAAAGCAATTTTTATGCAGAATTAGAATTCTTTGTTTGTATAATATCTATTTGAAATAAGCAATTTTTCTTTTACTACAGCTATTGATTTTTGAAAGTCTGACTAGGATGTAATTTCAATATATAAGTTGTTATTTAATAATTTTAGATGTTTAAATTAAGGGGTCATAGCGTTCGGACGTTGAGTCAGTCATTTGCCATAAAAATTCTTGTTTTAGCAGACAAGATTTGGTTTGAGATTCGTCTGGTAATCAAATAATCCAGAGTTACATCATTCTTTCTGTTTTGTAACTATTGGCACTTAATTAAATATGAAAATTAAAAATACCGTATTACAATTTTTATACTTCTGTATCGTTTTAATAAATAAACCTTCATAACCAACTGTAGGATACATATCTAACAGTCAATAGTGTAAGTATCGAAACAAGTGAAAAGCTTCATGCAAAAAAGATTGAAATAATAGCAATAATTGCTTAATGCACCTAAGGTCATGAATGTATTTTAATACGTACAATTTACTTTTTATTGTATTATTCTTATCACAGAGGTAGGCAGGTGCAGGTGTTCAAATTTAGTTGCGATATTACCAATGATTCAGGCATACATTCCTACACAATTAATATAAGTCTTTGAGTCTCTGAGCTTTGAGTAAGCAAGAAAGTATCAAATATAAATCAGATTGCTACATTGTCATGTTTTATGTTTCTCATTCAAGTCTTTTTAAATGAAACTCTTATCACATGTTTCATGCTACGACACTTGCGATGATACGACGCTAAATTTGATGAGTATATACATTGTCAGGACACTACTACGATTTGAAAGTTTTATTGCTATCTTCGAAGACATGTCCCACTTATAATCGAGTTTGTTCTGTTGTACTTGCAATATCCTTTAACATGCATGGCGGTGACATCAATACAAAGTCTGATTCAAATGATGGCATCTGGGAAACATGCAACTCGGACAAGTGGATATCTACTAGCCGCGAATGAACATTGCCACCAATGTGTTCATTGTCGTTTTCATCTGATGCTCTTATTTTGTGACTGTTGATTTTATAGCTAGCCATTCTATTGAATCCATGACAACAGTTATGGCATCTGACTACACATGCTTTCCATGGGAATCGCATTAATGCCGATCGAAAACTTTTTGCACAAGCGCTGTAGAGAACAAAATTTACACTGAAATTTATGTAATATATGATCTGAAAAAACATCTGCCATAAAATTTCATTTCTTGTTGTAAGATAAGAGTTATCAAAGGCACTACGCAATATCGACTGCAATCTGATCACGTGACATGGCAAGTTCAAAACAAGAAACACCAAAATTACCACTACGATCATTCTTTTCAGTTTCGACTGAGCTTTCATGCCTTGTTGAGTTGATGATGATGTTGTGCCGCTATTATGTTCCCCCGTGGTCAAAGAGTTGGAGGATTCGCTGTGGCAATGTTCCTCGTTAGGTTCGCTGTTGGAACGGTAAAATTTGCTGATATCTATCAGTAAGCGTGTGATCATGAAAATAATCATTGAGAACGGAATAATGAGTGTGAGTAAAGTATCCAACACGGTGAAAATCATCATTTGTTCGTAGTTCTGTGGAGCAGACACGCACTTCTTTTTCCCGTTAGGTGCAGTTATAATCTTGGAGGTCCAGAACGAGAACAGGTAGAAAATAACAGCAAAAGAGGTTAAACCTACGACTCCTTTCCTGGCAAAATTTGGACGACATACCTTGGATCCCAGAGATGAATAGAATACTGCAACATACATATCAGCTGTAAAGGCGTTCACATACCACACTGACGTGAAACCGAAAACATATGTTAGAAAAACCACTATATGACATATTCCTTCTTGGTGGAAGAAACTGATACCAATTATATCAAACCATCCAATCCACACACACAGTAGAAACCCTGTATCAGATATGGACAAAGCTGCCAGATAAATTGATGTCGATATCTTGTTGAGTTTTGAGAAGACGAAAACCAAGAAGGAGCAAATGTTTCCAACTACGCCCATCATAACGATAAAAGGAATCATATATGTGTTTGAATATTTTACTATCAACAGCAACGGACTGTTAAAGTTCATGTACGGTAGTGTATAATTTACTGTTACGTTCGCCATGGTTTGGAATGGTAAATATGTCCGAAAACCTAAAGTTTATTGGTATTTTCCATTAAACATGAAGTTCAGCTGTAATTCTCCAACTGCTTTTACATCTTTCTTCATGTGAGTTTTCTGATGCTGTAATTATATAAAAAAAGTTTAGCTAATAGAAGGAACATTTGATGTATTTTAGTAAGACAATGTTGAAAAAGAAATGCATGCACAATAAACGCAGCAAATTGGTTTCGTTGAACTTCAATTCCTTTTTGCCAGTGATCTAATGATGCCAAAGTAGGGTAATAGAGTTCGCGTTGCCGCTGATCCGTTTTCTGCTTGCCCGAAAATATCAAGTTTGTTCAAATATAAGTTTTTCTTGATATTTTGTGATGTACATGTATAACAGATGAAAGTTTTCGAAACAATACTAGGACGGATCCATCCATGCTGGATTTGGTTTTGCTAAACCTATAGACACTATACAAAGATATGCACACGTTTAATAAAAAAAGATTTGTTTTTTGATAAATTTAAATTTTGTTTGATTGAAAAATACCGTTGTTAAATAGGAACAAGACACAACTTTAAAGTATTGTACCAAATAACTATTTGTAAAATCGTATCAATAAAGAAATACTCCGTAAGTTATTCTACAAATTAATATACTAAATGCATACATGCAATTATTATTATTATTATTATTTGTCAATCAACATAATATTGCAATACCGCTGTTATCAATATGTCAAGCATTCTAGTGAAATGTCCTTATTTTCAAAAACGTACAAGAAATCAAGGTAAGCATAATCCTACTCAATATGAGTTATAGTTACACCTAAATTATGTAATTATCAACCATTAAATAAGCCAATATTCATGAAAAATATAAATGATATCCTTTATCAGCTTAAAGTCCAGATTCTGAAAATGAAACCAGAAAAAGACAAAAAAGAACAACGATTCATTTTGCCATACCAAAGCAGTAATAGGGTAACAATTTGATGACAGGAAAATAGACAATAAAAAGATTTCATTCCAAATTCAAAACTACAAAACATCTTTTTAAAGTGTTACTACTTTCGAAAAAAATAAGTAAATGACACATGTTTTATCAAAAGTTATTGTTCTTTTTAGAACAAGAGTGAAGATAAAATATATATGAATTACTTCCACGTGAATCAGACGTAATTCTCTCATACCCTTTACATATATCATTTATTATGTTGAGTAAATATTGTTTCCGTGATCTTTTAGTTAGCAAATGGCTAAATATCTCCCTGGTTAAAAGACTATTACATTATTCTGATCGATTTGATTTGTTTTATTGTTTTGAACTATTCATGGGTATGTCTGAACTAGAAATAATATGTGCTGTACTTGTAATTATTGTATTTAACAGTGTTTAAAACCTGTAGGTGATGCATTAAGTTGTCAAAATTGTTGTTATGTTTTAATATTCTATTAACAATCCACAATTTACAAGCTGATCTATTAGCAACCTTCACATTTTAATGTCTACCATTATATATATAAATATGGATTTATAATTTATCATTCTGAAATATCTTCCTGGTTTAAAATTTATTACACCAGCTCTGCTGACTAATACAAAATTTAGTTTTGAGCGGGAATTCACAGGTATGCCTGAATTGATAAACAAAGGTGGTATTCATGCAATCATCATATACAGAATCTAGTTTTGAGCTACTGACAAGTTTTCCTGAATTAGAAATAGAATGTGGTTTACATGTAATCATTATATTGACATTATTGAAAACATGTAGGTGTCTATTAAGTATGAGAAAAAAATCATTATTGAAAAACATGGAAAGCGTGCCAATTTACACTATGGTAGTATATAAGCTGTCCCCCACGTCGCTACTATATATTAAATGTATGCTAATGTAAGAATTGTTTCAATAACACTTTTTACTTCTTAATAATTGGAAGCATACAGGAAGGAAGGAAGACACTTGCAATAGAAAATCACATACAACATATCAGAGCATATATAATCTTGTCCTGAAATCCGGCATATGCTTATCCTATATAAATCTAAATTAAAGGTTTATTTTGAGAAACAGACTAGATACTATAATAGAGACGCGAAAAATACCAAAGAGATATGCAAACTCATAAGTCGAAAATAAACTGCAAATATAAGACAAAGACCAAAAGAAACAACAGTATTAGATAGATCTTTTATTTCATAATAATTATCTTATTTAGAGGTGTATGTTTTTTTTTAAAAAGCTGAAATATGAAATTTTGAAAGTCAAAAGTATCTGTTGTTCTAGTGAATTAATATTTTTACCCCGCATATTTGAATTTGTCAGTGAAATAACAACATTACTAAGGACAGGATAAAAGGAAACAAGTGAGTCTTACCAAAATGACCAAAATGAAGATAATCTCTTTGCTTTCGTTTAAAATCTTCTAATAGATTTCGATATTCGTCAGTAAAAAGAAAAAAATACTAAAATACCAGACTCTGCTGAATATGTTAGAGGGAAAATCCTTAAGCAAACGACAAAATCAAAAGCTCAAACACGAATAGATAACAACTGTCATATTCCGAACTTTGTACAGTGATTATCTTCATAATCATCTTATATTTAATGTCATTTCTAAGAACGTATCAATCATTTCAACAGGAGGATTTGGAATACATTATTTGCTTCCTACGCATTTCCTGATGAGAAATATATAAAAATTTTAAAATTAGACCATCTTTATCAAAGATAATCAGTAAATATGCAATTTTTCTTAGTTAAAGTATAGTTTAACACTATGAAAATACAGAATAAAAAAAAACTACGTGAGGAAAACAACTTTTGAAATATAAAGGTGATGCTCGTACCTTCTTTTGGGCAAAATTTTGTCATGAGCAGACAAAATTGATAGAAATGAATACTAAAACACAAGAACCGAACTAAAAGGTAGGCAAACACGTGAAACGTCCAAAAAAACTGACAAAGATTAAGCGTTCAACTCTATCAACCAACAGATTGAATAGTAAATTACTGACTGGTACAACTATTTCCCAAAGAAAAGTAAGTTAATCATGTCTTCCGGTAAAGAGTGACTTCATACATGTAGGCCGTATGCACAAATTATGCAGTCATTTCAAAAGTCCAAAAAAGGAAAATGTTGAAGAGCATTGAGGACCAAAAATGCCTAAACATTTTGCCAACTACAGCTAAGTTTATCTAAAGTAGAAAAACCTTCTATTTCAAAAGTTCAAAGTTTTGTAAACGGTTAATTTATAATTTTTACCATATCAATGATAGTTTATGTCAACACAGACGTGCTGACTACTGGATTGAGAATAAGATATCTATTCAACAGAGTCAAAACGACAAGAATTTAGGCTTTACATGGACAAGATCACTGTACGGCATGGAACAATGAGCAAACCAATAATGGGTAAGCTGTAACAGCGATAGTAAAAGTACTAAAAGTTCAATCCTTATCAGTCTATACCAGTGATACGTTTAAAAGTGCTAAAAGTTCAATTTTTTCCCTTCTGTACGGGAATCTGATGTTGTAATATTATGATGAGCTTAACAAAGGCACTCATGATTTAACTAACATAGAAATAAAGTTTATGGTTGATAAATAAATCTTATAACTAAATAGTAATCGATAATGAAATTGGATTTAATTTCTTTCTATGTGATTTAACTTTAGTAAAATTTTTGAAGAGAATGCAAGATAATTTTAAATTTCATTTGATCGATGAGGCAAGTTACTAACGTTTCCGTTATAATTTTAACACCCATTGTTTTGATTAAGTGTTTTCTAAGAGGCATTTGATTAAAATTCATATTCACTCATATATCAATATTCTTACAAATACGGAATTTTGCCTTTTACATATAATGATAGTATTTGAAGAAAAAACGGTTACATAGATGTCATAAAAAGCAATTGGAAATTGCATCTAATTCTAAAATTTGTTATTGGAAACAAACTATCAAACAGTTGAAACGCAAATAATAGCATTATCAATTTGTCTATGTTTTGTATTCTCTTTATACTCTAATGACATATTAAAAAAAAGATATAACTGAATTGAATTTTCCCGGATTTTTATAAAACACGGAGACTCGTTTTTACTTTTAGATAATATCAATTATGAAAAAGAAAGTAAAATTAAATGCCTTTCAAACTTTAATTTTGAACTTATATACATACTTTTGGTAAATGTAATAATAGTTTTGTTGCTCTAACATCATAGTTTAATGTTATAGGATTTATGTCAAGTCGTCACTAATGAGTATTATTAAAATAAAAAACGCGAATGGCGTATTAAATTATAAATCCGTTTTCTTCCATTAGTTTTTACAACTACGAGTAAAAAGCACACCTTCTGCGAGCGATGGTATTAGTCAGCATTGTATACCATTAATGGGGATATTTTCTGAAAACATTTTTGAATTATTAAAACACCCAAGTTTTCGATCTCGGAAGCAGAAATGATCTTGTTCAGATTTGGAAATATTTTGGCATTTTGGGTTTCATATGCTGTTCAACTTGTATTTAGATGGCGTATCGAATGTTATAAATTTGAATGTTATTGATAAGTCTTATGTAGACGAAACGAGTTGTAAGAACCCCTTGTTAGATCCCCTTACTGTGTTAAATTGACATAATATTTCATTGATGCGGTCATTTGTCTGTCAATTTTCTGTTCATACGCGTAGGAAACAGTAGTTTACCGATGTTCTTATCTCATAAATCGATTAGGAAGGTGTAAAGCAAGGTAACAGAGTCGCATGAAACCTGTAAAGGATATTATTCTCGAGGCAATTCATGCTTGCAAGGTGTATCCACTTTCAGTCAAAAGTTACAAATCTGAATAGGGTACAATCAATTGTATAGATCAATGACCGTGAAACAGCAGCGCCTGCATAATGAGTATCTTTCAGTTGATATGATATTCAAGATCCTGCATTTCCTATCAATATTAACTTATTCTAGGGATGTTACTGGCAAGGAATTTATTAAACCAAGAATTCCAAGTGGTGCAGTCATAACCAATCTCATCAAAATATAGATATGTGATTTCGTTATGCATACTACATTTGAAGATAGCAGATGTATTATCAAGTAGGTGTAATATTTTATTTGAAAAAGTCAGTCCATCAAAACTAAACTACTGTTTGCAGCACTATTTTGGAATGGGTGCTTTGTATAATTACCTAATATAAGCAATCAAGCGATGTAATTATCGCCCGATTTTTCGATTTTCAAAATTAGAAAACCTACAGATGTATTCGTTCGACATAAATGATGATACATCTTCAACGTGAACTTAATTTTTCCATTTTATATTCAAAAAAGTATTGAAGCAAATACATAAAGATCGGTATTTAATGCCTGATGATCTCGTTTTACAAGTGATTGCTGCTACGTCGCATAAAAGTTCTATAAAACTGTACTGAAGTCTGAATAATAAGAAGTTTAAGGCTTCTATCTTGTTATTTAAAGATTTCCAAAAGTATAATTATCTATATTTGATAATGATAGTCTTGAGGATTCCTGAGTTTGCATTAATCCGATTTGGTTTGAATGTAATCGATTCGAAATAATTTAGTATAGTGATGTTAACTAGTACAGCATCATCACAATGTAAAATTGTACAAAACAAAAATAATACGGTCTTGTTTTGATTTATATATTGAAAGATAAGAAGGGAACATCAATTTAGTTGTGTGAACAATCATTTATGAATTCTTACTTAATACTTTTCTGATAAATGCGACCTATAGTTCGAACTCTGGTTCAAACACATACATTTGAGCGTTTTTATGTTTACTAGTATAAAATAAGAGACTTGGAATGATTTCAATAAGACAACATTGCAACAGACACTAAAGGAAGTGTGTGTAACTAAATAAGCATACGTCCATCAACAATGAACACCCAAATCATAAAGTAACTGGCCCCTTGCTTATCAAATGGGAAACAATTCCAACGAGAAACAAAAGACCTTGATTTAAAAAGATACCGAAAAGCGAATATGATAGACATCGACCAACGATGAACGAACTGTTTACCTAATTCATCATAAACAGAAGGAAAATAAGGGTTTAATTTCGATACTCTTTATACCAGTCGTCTCTGTAATACCATCGGCTGCGTGGTAAATAGCTCTACTTATAAACAATCTCGGTAATACCGTGAGACTTGCTGAATTTGATTTTATTTGATCAATATGTAATGATCATGTATTCAATATCCTATCTTTCTTTCATTCGTTTTTCAGTTTGAAATATTGTAAGTATAATTACGTACTGTTATCAATTTTGCTTTACATATAATTATTGGCTGAGGAGTTTGGTACTCGGTTAATAGTCTCCGACGTTATTTTAATCTATTTTATTAACGCAGTATTGATTTATGTAGTATCGGTTCCTAGAATGGTATATATTTAACAAAACCACGCAAATTAGAAACACCAATTAGGTCATGCATTTAATTGTATTATAAACTGTATTTTAAGTTTAATGTTTTATCTGTCGAATCAATTGCCTCCGAAATAAAAATAAGATTTCAACGAATTATAATAATTAATAAATATAGATAGCAACAATGGCGACTAAGAATTGAATTACCCACGTAACTGGCTATACTAAATGTATGTAATCTAGCTCAAACTACATATATTAAACGAACAGTATTGCCTAGCAAACTATGATTATTGCTTTTAAACAAACACAATGTAATATAGAAAATGACACAATCATTGCCCTCAGTATGATTTAAAGAACAAGAAAATTGAGAGAAACAAGTTAGAAGGAGATGTACACTTGACATGGATTCTTCGTAGAAGTAATTGAGAGGTTGACGTTGGCATTGAATTGAAAGTTGTCAATGAAAAATAGAAATGAGGTAAAGGTCATGAAAGCATTACCAACTTTGGACGATTACGAGTATAGTCCTAAAACAGTAAGTAAGAGCCGTGGTGTAGTGGTTAGTGCATCGGACTACTAACACAAAGGTTCCTGGTTCGATTCCCGTCTAGGATGAAAATTTCAAGGACTGAATTTTCGGCTCTCCCTTGACACCATTTGCGAGTATGGTCTTGAGGAAACGATGATAGTCCGTCGGAAGGGGACGATAAAGGGCTGACCCGTGTTAAGAGAGAGCCATACCTCTTGCACGTTAAAGACACCCTTGTAGATTTCGAAAAAGAGCAGGCTAATGCCGCTACAAGGCAGCACTCGCACTCGCAAAGTGGAAAGGGATTAATATAAGTTGCAAAAACTTGTTTCCCAATCCACTATAAATAAATATGTTTAAACTAACAGTAAATAAGTCCCCAATATTAATTTTAACAGAAACTGGTCAACGCTTTATAAACTTAAAGCTCATCATTAATTGAAAACATAAGTCCAAGGTCGGATGCTCCTAGCAATAAAAATTCACAATTATGATAAATTTGCATTGATCTATAGAAGACACAAAATCATGAAAATTAGATCAAAGACAATTGACAGATATGAACTTCATAATATAAATATATCAATCTCCAAATCAATACTGATTGTCTAGCTCTCTAACGTTCCAACACAAATACATGTTGCAGTCAAAAACTGTGTTTTAAAGTTATTCTTAATTATCTCTTGAATAATAACTTTTTTTTCTATCTTCCTATATTTAACAATATTATTGGCGCAAGTGAAATTTTTATATTTTGGCGCATTTGAAATATTGTTTTGTGGCACAAATGACAGATTATTTTGGCCAATTGGCTCAAAAGCAAAGCACCGGGTTTTCTACCTCAGGAATAGATTATCTTAGCTGTATCTGGCAAAACTTTTAGGAATTTTTGGTCATCACTTCTTATCAACGTCGTACATTATTTGGCCTTTTTATCCTTTTTTTTTTTAGATTCGAGTTTCTCTGATGAGTTATTTGTAGACGAACTGCGCGACTTGCACAAATACAAAATTTCAAATCCTGGTATCTATGATGAGTTTATTTATCCCGATGGCTTACACATTAAAATATACTTATTGCATCAGTGGCATTTATATGTAAAAGGCAATAACCTAAACACTGTAAAGTAAGCCAAAAATTGACCAATCATTATAAAGGCTATTATACAAAATCGGTTTTATTTCACATTAAGCTAGTTCTAATTTAAAACTGAACAAAAAACTAATGGTTATAATTTAATACTGTTAGTCTACACGCTGACGACCTAGTTATTTGCAATTAATTGAACGTCACTAAGGCAAATAAATTCCTATAAACCAATTACAAATAATGTCGTGACTGTTCCTTATTTCTTGAAGTCCTGTTAGTTTACTGTTAAAATTCCAATTATATGTAAATAAATTATACAAATTCCGCTATTTAGATGCAGACCTAATCACTTATACTTAACAAAAATGTTACATCGTATGGTTATTATTTTCGTTTCTCGTTTTCTTATCAGAAATAATGAGGAAATTGAATCTTGTGAAGTTTTTCTTTGAAGTAATTCAACACTAGATATTCTCTTAAAGAAGAACTTGTATAGAAAGTGGGATGCGTTCTTTTGATTACACTAACTATGATTTTTTTACTCTTAAAACAACTTGCATAAATCGGAGTAATAAACAATAAAATTTAGAATAACACCAAGTACCATCATTACAAATAAACAAATGTCAAATGTCTGCTTTTGTTACAGTGTACCACTCAATGTTAAAAATGTCTTTTAGGTATAGAACCACTAATTCAGGCCCGGTCGGAAAGAACATACAAGAAAGTAGTACATATTTTAAACAAAATAGTTTCTACGCATAGCTGTATCTTTGTCATAAGTGGGAATATTTGTGTTTTAGTATCAAATGAAAGCTTGGGGACTAGGGGTTACTGTAGAACCCTTGTTGAAAGTGTTACTTGAATAATAAAGAAGTATATAAAATTTCAATAAGAGGGCACATTTGGTCTGTTGTTCAGATCCGAAGTTCCTGTTGTTGTACCATCAAACTTCCCGGAACCAGTACGCTCCAATATGCAATTAAAGGTATGTTGATTTTTTCAGCACATGACAGGACAAGGTACAGTTTTGACATAAACTAACTGCCACTTTATTTGAACTGAAGAAAAAGTAGCCCCAAATGCTTGAAATTGCAGAATTTATCATAAAAAGAAATGGGGCTATGAATTAGTGGTTTTATACCTTTAAGCTAGTTTTTTATTACTTACGATGCATTACATATTGAACGTGAAAGGTATAGTGGAATGTTTTATTCAGTTAAAGAATGACTGTTTTATTCAGTTAAAGAAAGACAAAGGTCTTAGATGCAGTAATTTGTGAGCGTTACAGGCTACGCAGGGGTTTAATTCTCTAAAAATAAAATGTTGCATTTTAAGGTAAAAGTTATTTTTGATCCATTTATATCTACATAAACTAACTATTGAAAATAAAACACTGCGTACAAATCAGTGATGAAAAGAAACCTCGGCTTCATAATTGAAAAATGTTTTCAATATATTGTGACTTTATTATTCATTTCAGATTACTGTATCTATATAACGATGTTAATTAGTGTCAAGAAAGGATTCCAAATCAAGATTTGCTTTTGACTTCCTGTCCTGTAAACACGATCATAAATGAAGTGATTCCAGTCATTGGGATCGGAAAAACTTTCACAAATCAGTCATAGCTTTAAGATTTGAACCGTCTTTCTTTTGCGATATAACTTTATTATGATTTTGCCATACATTGATACATTTTCCCAGTTGTAGGATATATGTGTGTAAATATTTATCCTATCTAGTTGATGTAAAGCGAATCCATGAATAGGGTTGCATCATTTCCTTCATCATAGTTCTATAAGGAGATACATGTACTATTAACATTTGCGGTCTTATGTCACAAGATTTTATATGAAAAAAGATTTTTATGGCAAATATTTCATAACATTATGTTTTAAAATTTTATTTAATGCAAAGCTGCTGTGCACTGTGACATATCAATTTGATAAATGTCTTATTTCTTACTGGATGGCATTGTTCGTGTAAGCTTTAGTTATCTTTACATGTATCTGTCAAATACAATTTTCAGTCAAAGATAATATTTCTCCCTATAAGTATGCAGGTTTTGTGGACCGTCGGGTGAATGAATTTAGAATCAATAAGATCTTTTTTACAAATTCGTAATCAATGGAATGTGTTCAGTTTAAGTTTTATCAAATGAATAATCCTATAAATAAGGCTTAGTCCCTACAATTTGCATATTAAAATATGTTTTCGGTACTTCCTTATTTATATGTTGATGTACGGCATTGCAAATCAAAATAAAATTGAAACACATTAAGGAGAATTGTCAGAGCTGCTTCATATACATGAACAATACCACAAATAATGTAACCGTTTTTATAAACAAACAACGTTGAATTTGACGGATTGTGAATTTAATGTGACATCATTTTTTACGACACAATGTCCTACTGTTTACGTTAAATGTAATCAATTCAAATTTTCTTTTCGTTGAATCCGACGGATTAAATTGTGACATCTTCCTTTTTTCTATGGAATCTTGTCCTCATAGCGTATTGAGAATGAGAAAAATCATTGTTTATTGTTTTGATTCTCTTTTCCTTCATAAATTATTTAATAGGTTCAGCAGGAAGAAAAGAACATATACAAATTCCGTTATATCGATTCGAGTTGATCTTTTTAGACTGCACAATTTTGCAATTCCGCATTATTTTGTTATGTTTTATGTGTTTTCTTAAAAACTGTAAAAGATAAAGAATATGATATACGATCAATGTAGTGACCATGGGCTTTTTTCTACTCTTTGATCGAGTTGTTGTCTTTTTGATAAATTCACTGTTTCCGTTCACAATTCTATATTGTGACCAGGGATCTTCATATTGTTATTGAACTAGAGGTAATTGATTTTATTTTTGTATTTGGCCCGAGAACACAGCTATTTCGTAGTGCATTATTTTTAGACAATAAACTCAAATTAAAAAAATCGCATCTGCTCTTTCTCTAAAAGTGTTTTTACTGTGTAGTGTACTACTAGTGGGACGAATAATATCAAATTTATAGAAACTTATTTAGTCCTGGTATCTATGATGAGTTTATTCTGCCAGCTCTAACTCAAAATATTAACAATTCTGAGTTAAGGGGGTCCAAAATTCAGTTTGACAGCTTCAGATGTAATAAAATTTGACCTTTTTTATCTGGACCAAATCACTACTTAATATAAAGATTCAGCACCCTATTTTTTTTTACATGTAATTACACCCCCAAACTTAATATTTCATGCATTGAATATCAAGAACTAAATTGGGAAAGTGTATCAAATAAAAAATGCAAGTTTTGCACTGTTGACACAAGGAACTATCGAAAAACCAAAGGACGATAACTGTGTCCTTGCACCATTTTTTTTATATATGTCGTCTACTATTGATTAAAAAAGTGTCGTTTATGTCATCAGCAGGCCCTATCATCTTACTGTAAGTTAATCAAAAAAAGTAAGAATATTGACTATAAGTTTAACCACGATATAATTACTTGTAAAATCCATCAAAATTGCAGTCTTTAGCCATCTTCAAGTATTTTTCATTTGGTGACACAGTAAAACATAAACCAAACAGTTAGGGGGTGGGGAAGTACACACACGAAACATTTATAATTCTAAAATTCAGTTTATATTTGCAAAGGCTTTTAGAAGCAATCATGACCATGAAATAATAACATCAGGGAAAATAGTCCATACCTCTTTCTTTTTCTATTGTGACTTTTCCTTTCTCATGTAGTGATATCTGTATGTTTCTCCTTATTTTTTTATCATTTCTCTGTCGATTAGGCATTCGTTGTTAAAGTGTCTACAATGTAAGAAAGAACACTAAGTTTATTACAAGTTTATATAGATCGATAAATTTTAAATGTAAAAGATAAGAAATGATACTTTTTGATAATGTATCAATGATATTGTGTTGCAATAATTTTGCTACGGTAAACTACCAAACTTTGAAAATCAACTCTTACATACCAAATATAGATGGATATATGAGTAGAAGATCATTTAATATTTTTTGCTTTTTCTCGCTCTGTCCAATAGTTGAAAAGTATTTCTCTTAGCAAAAGGGAGGCGAAAGATTCCAAAGCATTACAACTCATACCAAAGGGACATTCAAACTCATAACAAAAGGACATTTAAACCCATAAACTTGACGGCGAAAAACTACCAAAAGATGAGCAACCGTTTGAAGATATATATATGGTTGATCTCTTAAAATCCACTGTTCGTACACACAATTGAAAAATGGTCTAAGAGACTTTGCCATAGTAAGAATTTGAAATTTTTCAAACGAGACATCTTATCAAGATAAAGTCGATAATCCCAAAATTCATGTTGATAATATCAAGATTAAATTTTAAAATAAGACTGTGGTCCTTATACAAATCCGAACAACCTAGTAGAACATCATTGTTTCATTATTTTTACAATAGCCATTGCGTGTCAAATATTTTTTATAGCAACATGTTTTTATTGAAAAAAAACCCAACATATATCAACTAAAAAAATACATCTATAATATAATTCAACGTGATACACCTGTGCCATGTCACATGTATAAAGAACCATCACAACTGTGAAAATTATTAGGGTTTATTTTACATTTATACAATGGTCTATTATACTTACCATATCATATTGATTACAAAGAAGTCCATTTGGAAATTGTGTCATTATAATAATCATATATAAATACTTCTATAGTACAATAGGTACATAATAAACTAATAACAACAATTAAATAAATAGTCAGCAACTGTGTCAGTTATTAATATAATTATCAATATAGTTAGAAAGACGAACAGGTTTGTTTTGTACTAAAGTATTAAGGTGGTACCCAACACTTTCACTAAAATTTCTTTGCCTCGTTTAATTTTCATAAAAAATTTTCAAAGTATTTACTTTGACCCTTTAACAAAAATATAAAAATTTCAAAAATTTTGAACCAACCGTTTTGTCAGAAAAAATACACTGGTTATATAGCAGTTTGACAAACACCAATTTTGATCATTGAGAAGCTTAATATTCCCTTTACAACGCAACGTTATTAAAACGTTAAGCTGACTTTACAGAGTTATCTCCCTGTAGTGTTAGGTACCACCTTAATGAAAAGAAAAAAAAGAATAACAAGCAAAAAAAAAAAGAAGTGGAAAATACCAAACGGAGAATCGCAGAGAGACCATTAAAACACGACAAAAAAAAATAAAAACGACAAATAAACAAATAACGGTCTACAAAATGTAACATAAAAAGTCAAAAAGACTGGGCAAAAAGTAAAATCACAACTATACTGAACTCCGATTTATACAATAATAGGTTGTTTGTTTCTTGTTTCTGTTTTTGTAAAGTGGTTAAAGTTATTGCAAGTGAATATTGTTTTTAAGTCAATTCAGACAAAACTGGATTCAGTTCGTCCATGAGCTTGGTATTAATAAGATCAACAACACAATACGTTTCTTCCAATCTCTACCAGTGTCAGTTTTTATGACCTGCTTATTTCGCCTATCCAGAAAAAAAGTTGATTATATATTATTAAATTGTCAATTTCATTAGTAATTCTGAAAATATAATATGTCAGAAACAATACAAAATCAAAACACGTTGTATAGCAGGAATCCATAATTATCCTAATATATAAAAAAAAGTCACTGCATGCAACGGATTTTTGGAACGATTTGTCATTTTCAATATGTTCTTGGTCAAAAACAATTAATCAGATACATGTAAGATAACATATATAAAATTAATTTATATGTATTTCGATAGCGATTTACACGCTCAACATTGTAGATTTTACCTTCTTATCTTAATAACACGAGCACCTCAATTGTAGCATTCTAGAGGACAGTTAAATCCTTTCTTATCGGTTCTATTGCTGCGACTGAAATTATTATTAGGACAAGCCATCAATGTAAGTATTGGTGTAATAGTATTAAAAAGCATTAATGGCTATAGAATATGAAAATTACAATCTAATATTTTGAAAACGTGATTTTGACATTTTCTATTAAAAAGTTAATAAACTATCAGACAAACGGAGTGATCAATTATAATCGAATCTATGGGCTGTCGATCATCAATCAAATTGTTTTTGAAATTAAAGGTCTATCATAGAAACGGAATATCAGATTCCTCAGCGTTAGAACTAGTGTGTTCACTTTAAAGTCAAAATCATTTTTGATTAACAGACGGAGTTATTTGTTTTTTTATTTAAATTTATTTCTAAATTATATGGTAAGTTAGCTATGAACACGGACTACGAATTCTGAACATTTAATTATTTAATTCAGGGACTATAAAGAAGTACACTTAAGCATATTTTAGTAATAGAAAAAGTATATCCTAGTATGAAGATTTTTCACTTCTGTTCTAGAAATGTTACACAAAATGTTGCAATGAAAAAATATAACCGTACTCCATGTATACCTTATAACAAAGTTATGATTATTTATATGTGAACATTATTTGATTTGTCCAAGGTTATGGTTACCTTTTTTAATATTGTTTAACATCCGACCCCCTTGATTTATTAATTTTGCATATTACATTGTGTCATAAATCAATTGTATTCGCCCTGTGTATGTTCACTTGTGTTAATATGTCTTTTGATTGAGTTAAGTCATTTCAATTGATATTTTATTTTGTCTTTTTATGTGGTGATGAAACACTTTTTTAAGTGTAGAGTATAGGTTGGTGCCTATTAAAACGTTAAAACCCGCTTCATTTGTTTACATCTGTTCTAAGTTAGGAACCCTAAGAAAAGTAATTGTCTTTTGTTGATGTGGTTCATAATAGTTTCTCGATTTATATATAGAGTAGCCCGTACGATTTCCTGTTTGAATGGTTTGGCACTAGTAATCTTTGGGGCCCTCATAGCTTGCTGTTTGGTGGGAGCAAGGCTCCGTGTTGAAGACCGTACTTAGACCTATAATAGTTAAGTTTTACAAATTGTGACTTGGATGGAGAGTTGTCTCACTAACACTCATACCACATCTTCTTATATATGTCTAATGTCTTTTTTCATTATAAAAAGTTAAAAAAAAAAGTACTTGCCAATTAAATGCATGGCAAATTACGTCAAACCAAAGTCTAAAGCGTGTATGTGGTAATTTCAATGAATACAATTATGTAAAGGAACTGAAATTCATTGGTTTTTTTTGCTGTGTTTCATATTTATTTTAGTTTTATTCTTTGATATAAATCAAAATCGTTAGAATTGTTTTACATCTGCGATTTTGGTGCCTTCAAAAGCTTGATATGAGTTATGCTTTTTTCTATTTAATTGTAGGACGTATGGATTCGTGATTTTTATTTGGTACTACAGTTTGTTACTTCTACATGTACGTTATTTTGTTTCTGGTATAGAGTTATATCCTTGGCTATCTTACTACATCCTCTTATTTTTATATTTCTTTCAAAACAACGTATTTAAATGAGATCAAAATAAAATAAAGACCTTTCCTGCCTATCAATTTTCCAGGAAAATAATCACACGATCATTACGTGCATCGACTATATTTATCTTATTTCTTTTCTTCTTGTATTTTATGAACATATGTTATTTGAATAATGAAATTATTCAGTCATAAAAAGAGAAAGAAGACATTAGATAAAAACACAAATTGAAAATAATGCCATTTATTTTCTTATTTAATATCGGAGTATACTTGGATATAAAACCATTCTGAAGCCTTTTGTTGAATTCTAATGATTTGAATATTCTCTATGGTGAAATTATTTATAAAAATTCTGTGTCAACATTTGCATTTCTATTAGAACAGTCATACATAATTTAAAACCAAATTCCCAATTGGGATGAAAACCAATTTCAAAACAATTCGAGTTTATTTCAAAATTGATCTTTTTTGCACATTTGTCATGAAATATTTCACATGATTTTGTAATTTTAAAATTTCAATCAACTTACTTGAACATGAATCTATAATTCATCAGCTTCATCACATAAACTTTTCTTAACAATGTATGTATTTATCCGTCGTAATTCATTTTAACACAAAACCTATATTGAGATGCTATCATTATAGTATGAAGCAAACGCAATCTATATCAGAATTTGATATTCTACACAAATTGCATTGTTCACTTTGTATGGTTGAAGTATAAAAATGTAAACGTTGGATATATATTGGATATATAATATATTGGTGCTTGACCTTGAGAAACGAGCTTTACTTTCTTTCTTCTTCCTTTTTTTAGAGGGAGGGGGATTGAAAACTCTGAAATACAACTTTTCTACCACGTTTATTATGAAGAGATTTGCATTCACAAGTAGGTTTGCTTTTTGCGGTATGATGTTGATATATAATACATATGATGACACGACTTTTTTTATATACATTTTATTTTGCTTTAAAACCTTAACCTTTTAGTAAAAAGTCTCAATCAAAGACAATATTATATGACATTCAAAAGAGTGTAAAATATTAGTTGTTCTTCAAAAATGCATGTCGACCAATTAATGTATTTCATAAATTACATCAAGAGAGAAAAAGAACCTGCGGATTGTAAAAAAAATTAACGTTCTTTTAATAACTAGGTAAATTAGTTAAACAATTTCAAGTTATATATCGGGTCTACGCAATTTCAGAAACTATGATGTTTTGTAATTTAAAGTCTATACAAAATAGTAATCTTTAAGTTACTATTATTACTGAATCCTTTTTTAGATATATATTGTTAACTATGAATACAAGAAGATATAAGGGGTATACGTCAGTCCAACAAGAATAAAGAATACATTCAAGTTAAACAATAATACGTGTATACTAAAGCATACAGATTTCATAAAGTTAAAACAAACGATAAACTTAAGAAAAAAAACCACTTACTTCAATATATTCTGCAAGGTATCGTGTATAGTTAAACTTTAAATGACAGAATTGTACAGGTGTTCTCCCCAATTTCTGATGTCATTTTCACTTCATCTTATCCATAGCAACGCCCAATCATATTTAAGTCCAATTAACAGCACTCGTATGCCTATCTTCGGAGATCGATCGCCAGTAGCTGCATGAATGTACCACATATATCTCAGACAATGTAATTAATTTATATAAACTTATCCTTTTTGAAAGATATTGCCTCGAAACCCGTTAAAACAAGTATACGTATCATGGCATCCGAGATAACTAACTTTAGAAATCCATTTGTTATTTTCAATTATTTTTATGAGCATTGACAAGTTACCAATCAGAAAAAAAGTTCCATATAATTAAAAATACGGTTAAACAAAAATTAACACTTTGGGATATTGACGTCTGGAGTGTTTATTAATAAATTGAAGATCGAAATTAAAGATTCATAGAATAAGCGCACGTTAACTTAAAGTAAAGTAATTAAAAATGGATGCGGGTAATTGAGATTTAACTATATTATGATTAAGTTAACATTGATCAGTGTAAAATAAATAATACATTTACATACAGAATTTTCAGAGATTTGGGTCAAATATATTGTATTAAAACATTTCCTTTCACAATTAACGCCTATTACTGCATCTACAGAATACTTCTTAACTCCAATATAATCTTGAAGATTATAAGATTCATCTTAAACAGCCACTCTGTGGTTCTAAGAAAGTAATTAAACTATTTCTGTTATTTATTGATTTTCACTCGTATTTTTACGTAAAAATATAGGATTCCTGTCAAGGTCCTTGACGAAATATGGAACTAAATAACATTCCGTACAAAAATATGTGTACTTATTGATCCTTATGTCTGGGAGAACTAAGAGTCTTGTTATGAAAGACCCTTTCGAATTTGTTGAACTTCCGTCAACAAGTTTTGTTTTAGTGACCATCATTGGTGCGTTAAGGGGCATGATCAATTATTACCCATGTTGAGCGAGAGGTTGAAACGATACGTTTTGTCATATTGGTGTCTTTTAAAGTGAACTATATGGTATAGGGATTGCTCATTATTGAAGACTGTACGGTAACATACATTTGCTCACTATTTTCAAAACATATATAGTAGTAATTTTAATAATTAAATCTTGTTTTTGTGTATGATGTGTGTGTGTGTTTTCAACATACCATATCAATATACCAACCCAAACGCTATGCCTCACACTAACTTAAAACAATACTAACCGATTGAGTACACCAAAGGTCTAGACGTCTTTGCATACAAAGTATTCACGAGCAACGAGCAAACGTGAAAATCTGTAATAAATTGACGTGATAAAGGTAGGGTCGGTTAAATGTTCTTTTTATTGAAATATGCATGACAGTCGACGAAATCCAAAGTTCAAAGTCGAAGGCATTTAAAAGTCAGATCCATTGTAATTTGTGTTTTTTTGCAAATCTGAAGCGAGAAAACCATCTGATTGCCCTTTGGAATTGCATGAAACTGGTTTTATCCAGCTTGAGTCAAGATCAGATCTGAAACTATTTGAAATCCAAACAAGCAAATTTTTGTAATGTCATTGATTATGTAAAGCAATCCATAAAGTGGCGAAAATGGGTCCACGTTGGTCAATTATATCTATATATAATTACTAACATGTCACTTGCTCAAACTTGTTCATGTGTTGCTTGTACCATGTGTATATTGTTGCAATTAATGTACTACCTCTTTGATGTAATTTGCATAACCTGCCAGGGACTCCTTTCGCAATGCAATAGTTATATAATTGCATTTGATAGATATCAATAAACTAAATTTACTACGAGTACATCAAAGTATTCGCTGCATTAAATTTCAATTGTATCTATTATTTTTGTTACGGGCTATTTTTTGTATTTAGTTGAGAAACAGTTATATGCAATATAGTGATATTTTCAAACAAAAGTTTACTTAGTCTATTATTAATTTCTCTACTGATTTTGTACATACAAAACACCATTCTGGTAACCATAAGTGTTTCTCGTTTCTCGTTTTATATACAGATTAGACAGGTTTTTCCATTTAAATGGTTTTACACTAGTAATTTTTGGGGCTCTTATTAGCTTGCTGTTTGGGGTAAGCCTAGACTCCGTGTTGAAGACCACACTTTGACCTATAATGATTTACTTTTATAAATTGTGACTTGGATGGAGAGTTGTCTCATTGGTACTCATACCACATCTTCTTATATCTATGGATATGTTTTGTTTTTGTGTAGACTTCAATCTTTAAGTCATGGATTCGCATGATGTACAATCGCAAGATGACAAATTATTGCCACGACAAAATATAAATTAAAAGAAATCCTAAACAACTTGACATATGACTTCTAATTGGGACCAAAGTACAAAACACCAACTTGAAGGTAAATTAAAAAAGGGCGAAGTTAATAAGAACTAACAAAACTTATTAACCTTACGTTAGACTTTATCAACAAACGGAACGAATGAAAAACAACTGTGACATTGCCGAATTGGCCGGATTACATACTAGACCGATCAGGTTTCAATACGACATTCCCGACTTGGCCGGATTACATACTAGACCGATCAGGTGTCAGTAGGACATTGCCGACTTGGCCGGATTACATACTAGACTTATCAGGGTCAGTTGGACATTTCCAACTTGGCCGGATTACATACTAGACTGATCAGGTTTCAGTAAAACTGTAACGCAATAGGTTCACGGAAAAAAAACCAGAACAACAAAGATGCTTGTAACAAATTATAAGAGAAACGTATATGATCTTTAAAACCTAAATGGTTCATATTTATAATCATTATATGACTAGAAAATGTTCTTGTTTCTTATTGACTAAAAGCATAGGAAATCCTCTTTGTTAAAATCTCATATTCACGGCGACAAAACTCACGAGAGATTAATATAAGATTTGGAACAACGTCCATGTACCTAAATATAGATATTTCAAGGCAACGTCAATGAAATAGGTTTACAAAGTCAAGTAAATATCCGTTTTTCTTTCTTTTTCTTCTTATATTTTTGGTATCTTTATTTTAACTTTTTCTTGTTTTATGTATGTTTTTTATCCTCTTCTTTTTTTCTGTGTATTTTTAGTAAACTATATTGAATATTTCATCCTATGAAAATAAGCAACTGCAAAAGCAGATAATATATTTCGTATTTAAACGATGAACAGTTTTAAAAGTATCTGGAGCAAATACTAGAACATTGGAGAAGGTTATATAATAAATCAATTGATGACTTTTGATTTCAGTTGATACAATGATTTTTCAACGCCAGATATATGACATTTAACCTCGGCCATTGACCTCAGTGAATATCATATCTCTTGGGTTGATAAATCAAAAGTCAAATACTTGTATACTAGTATTATTGTCTCATAACTCATGGCAATTTAGAATATAAAACTGCTTTCAGAGCAACAGAGGGACTGGTATTCATGAACATCAAAAGAAGTGAGACCGACTCCGTATCATGATGCCAATATTACAGTAGAACGTATTGGAGATACCTAAGTAAAAAATATTGCAGATAATCCATGTTTAACGTAGTAAATACAGATAACATTAAAAGAATCACATATAGTAAGTCTGTGAGTAAGTTGGTTAGTAAATATAAAACAGAAGATGCGATATTGTTGCCAATGGGACTACTCTCTAATAGGAACCAAATGACATAGTAATTAACAGCTAAAGGTCACCGTACGACCTTCAACAATGAGCAAAGCCTATACCGCATAGTCAGCTATAAAAGGCAACGAAATCACAGCCTAATTAATGGACAAAAAAATGAACGAAAAACAAATATGTAACACAGCAACAAACGAAAACCAATGAATTACAGGCTCCTGACTTAGGACTGGCACGTACCCACACTCATGCTACGGGGTTAAACATGTAAACGGGGTCCCAAAACACCCATAAATTGGGACAGTGGCGCAAAGGTGCAACAGAAGAATGAACTATGAAATCAGTTGAAAAAGGCTTAACTCGTCAAATGGATACAAATAGAAATACGTATAACAAAAACACAGAATTGACGTAAACGGTTACTTGTACTTCACAAAAAAAGAATAAAAATAAGTACAGATCTGAGAGAATGCGCAGTTACTGGCAGTTAGTTCAAAGTCACTAACAAATTATACAAAAAAAATGCTTCTAAGACTAAATAATCAATCGGTACATATCCAACATCCAAAGGAATTAGTGCAACTACGTTATAAACAGTCCGAGAAAAAACCATCACCACGTGCTATACCATGATACAAGAGTCGACAGATTGTAGATCAGTTTTCACATTACCTTCTTTTGACTCCGGATTATATGATTTCTCGACAGGTTACCTACTTTGTGATAGGACATTCTTTTAATCGGTCAGGAAAGAGCAACACAAAGAGGTAAAATGAAATATACAATGGTGCAATATTTGGGCAAAGTTTGCTCTTTCGGATGATTTTATCGTGTAACATAAAACAGTTATTTTTCTTCCAAAATTCCGGAGTCCCAATTCGGTAACATAAAAGTGGAATTAGTTGTCTATTGCGTTTATTTTTACATGTATATGTCATAGTACAAATTGAAGTTCAGTAGGATTCGGAAAACACTTAGTACAAATTGGAATTCCGATATCTACAAATAGCAGTAGTAGCAATTGGGATATCAAGATTTGTACTAAAAGGATTCTGGATTGTATTTTATTTCTAGGATATTACTAAAAAATTATAAATAAAGTATAGAAAGATGTACAAAGTCAGGTGAAATTCTCTATATTACATTAAGCCCATATGATGAACTTTAAGCTTTTAACAACGCTTTGGTGTACATATATTTCAGAATATTATATCAATATTCTAGTAACCCACATTGTATATGACCAAACGACTGAGCCACAAAACCATCTTCTTATTAGATAAAATAGAAAGGAAGTAGTTTTGGAAGTTAAGCACAAACCTCGTAAAATGTAGATCTGCAACTACTCTATAAAAAGACTTTCCTTTGTTAACTCATTGTTTGTAGCATATACCAGGCAGTAGGTTGTCTTTTTGGAGTGTTTCACATTTTACATGCACGGGCTTTTATACGTTACTGTACAGTATTGGTTTTGCTCATTGTTGGAGGTCGTTTAGTGACCTATACATGCTGTTCTTTACATGCCCTTTCTTTGATATATGTTGGATAGTTATCTCATTGAAAATCATGTCACGTCCCTTATGTATATATTTCGAGTTTGTTAATGAACGTATAGTTTTAATGTGTTAAAGGGGCACTAGCTGTCAAATTCATGGTCACCGATTTTACTCAAATTCTCATATTTGATTTATAACAATGTAAAACATTTATCCAAACTATCAAAAGTCTAAAATAAACAGTTTACAGAGCATGAGGTAGATAATATATAGGTTCGTTTCGTGTGTATTTTAGTCCAGACGCCATCTAATTACCTACCGATTTGACCTCAGATGACCAAATAAGCGATGTAAACATAAATAAAGATAAGAATAGATTAAACCAACACGTGCAATTGGATTTTTATAGGTCTCTTTGATTTTATTTTATAGATTAAAGACAGATGTTTCTCATTGTTTTTAGCCGTATAAGAATGATTTTATGTGCACCGAATTAGTAATCAAATGATAACCGTAGTCTCACTTTCATTGTTGACATTCTTTTTCTTAAAATAGCCAGTACACGTACAATGCATGCGTTGTCAATCTCTAGCTAGGGGTTAAAATGAAGTTCACATGAATACGGATTTAAAGAGGTCGACTCATTCACTTGCAAGTGAATTAGTAGTTATCAATGTTTCTTTGCGTCATTTGACAAAATTGAACCTTTTTGGCTGCAAAAAGTGAATTGTTATTTCACTATTTCACTTTCATTATTGATTGAACAGCTAGTGGCCCTTTAACTGATTTTTCGCATTTCGGACTTGTCAATTGGCAAAATTGAAAAAAAAATATCGGCGCAAGAAAATACCATTGAAACGAATGCTCAGATTTTGACTGAATATCAATAGTGATAGACATCGTCCAAGTATGCAAATAAAATTACATCTTTATGACTAAGTTTTTGCGCTATTTCGGTTTGATTTTTGCCTATTTGAGGAAAAAACACTGAATGAATATATAATTAATATATAAGCATTTTTCTTAAAATATAACCACAGTTTTCTAACGCAAACGAGACATTTTTCTCCCCTGTTTTTTTTTTTTAAAATTTTCTTAGTTTAGTTTCCAGAGATAATTAAGATTAAATCATTTTATAGTTATGCATAATCGGTGTAAGATAGCCAGCTTTAAAGGGATTATATGACGACTACAAATGCACGCTTTTTTTTAACAGTTGTGGAGCAGTACCAAATAAATTGCATGTTCTTGTATTATGAACTGACTTCAGAAAACTAAATTATTTATGCTACATATCACTTTTTCATTTTTTCGACGCTTTACAACATGTAAAGATGAGCCAAGTTCGTTTTCATTAAAGGAGTAGGTCCGGTAAGGACTCATTTTGGCCTCAAATTTCAGTTTCATCTGACGAAAGATTTTGACCACTTTTTAAAGACTTAAGTGTCTATTTCACTTGATTTAATTAGTATAAGTGAAATATTTTAACCGATTTAGTCATTAAAAACGATCCGATTCAAGCTCAAATATGAAAATCTCTCAAATATGCCAAAAAACGTCACTTTTCAGATGGTTTTTGTCAAAAATGAAAGTGGCCGCATCCGTGTTCATCCACAACCTTTATATATGTTATGTATTATCATAAAATACAACTTACATTTCAATATTAAGGATGAACACGAATGCGGCCACTTTCGTTTTACAAGGAAACCGTCTAAAATTTAACTAAAATGATAGAATTTTGAAGATTTCAGTAATTTAGCATGACTTAATGGTGCTACAACCCGATATATGTGCATTGTATTGTCAAAAACAGCCCAAATTTATGTAGCAGAAGCATTCAACTGTCCAATAAATAACTAAAAGTTTACATTTTAACAATTTTGTAAAACTGTCATATTTTGGGGCCAAAAAGGGGTCTTACCGGACCTACTCCTTTATAGTTTATTCTTGTTGTGTCCTGTTACATCACTGTCCATGGCAAAGGGGGTTGAGTTCAATCACAAACATGTTTATTTATTTGCCAGTCCCGGTCACAAACATGTTTATTTATTTGCCAGTCCCGGTCACAAACATGTTTATTTATTTGCCAGTTCCGGTCACAAACATGTTTATTTATTTGCCAGTCCCGGTCACAAACATGTTTATTTATTTGCCAGTCCCGGTCACAAACATGTTTATTTATTTGCCAGTCCCGGTCACAAACATGTTTATTTATTTGCCAGTCCCGAAACCTGTTGTCGTTGGTTGCTGTTTGTCATATTTTGTTTTCCTTTAATTGCTATAAGCATAAATCTCTCTTTTTCGTTTTAATTTGTTTTGTTTTGTCTCACTGGCTTTTGCAGATTTCTATACGATACAGAATATCTCACTGTTAAATGGAAATGGCGTACGGGGACCTACAGTAGACTTGATTACATCTTCGTGCTTTGTCTTTGGTTGATATTGGTGTCATTGACAATCTTGATTGACATGATTGTCAGTTTTCCTGTCAAAGGTCTGTGATCTCTCTAGATACTTCGGGATTTCTCACCATTAAAAACCGTCCGAAACGAGATAACCTATAGTACTGGACGTGGCCGAAACGAGATAACCTATAGTACTGTACGTGTCCGAAACGAGATAACCTATAGTACTGAACGTGTCCGAAACGAGACAACCTATAGTACTGGACGTGTCCGAAACGAGACAACCTATAGTACTGGACGTGTCCGAAACGAGACAACCTATAGTACTGGACGTGTCCGAAACGAGACAACCTATAGTACTGGACGTGTCCGAAACGAGACAACCTATAGTACTGGACGTGTCCGAAACGAGACAACCTATAGTACTGGACGTGTCCGAAACGAGATAACCTATAGTACTGAACGTGTCATTTAAACATAAATCAATCAATCAATCGTATTGTCAATTATAACAATTTCCCGTTAATCAATTAATCAATCGCATGGCCAGTTATAACAATTTTCCGTTAATCAATCAATCAATCGCATGGTCAATTATAACAATTTTCCCTTTTTAACTTCTAATGTAACATTCCTAGGTCATTTATTAGAACTTTTAAACGGCATATCTACATTTTTCTGAATGATTTTTAAAATTAATGCAAATAGTTAGATGATGAAAGTTAATTAAATTTAATGGGTAAACTTTAGTTGGAGTTTAAATCTTTTAAGCTGTGAAACATATATTAAAAGCATTTGTTTTATACATAATTATCTAAATGTCTAGAAAAAATCTAATTTGTACATGATACTAAATTAAAGGCTTCCTTTAGACGAAGCCAAAATTTTAAAAGTTAAATTTCCATGTCGATATGACATATATCAAGCCTTAAACATGCAATACATATAATGGTCTTGTTAACAGAGATTATTGAATTTCCCGTATGATCGGCGTAAACCAGTCTACTGTATATTTATCATCTATTGATCTGGTTTTTTTTTGTGAGAATGATCTTACTGCACATAATGTGTCTCATTTCCTCATGTTAGGCACAAAGAAGTAAAGTTGATGGATTGCCATGTTCATCAAAACAAATTTATATGAACATCTTATATCAAGTTGAGAAATCCAAACAATTTACTTATCAGGAATATGGAAATGTGAAGAAAAGAATATATAGTTTTACATTTGTACATTAACAAGACAGCCAATCAATCCCAAACATTTATAGGTTAGACAATACTTGGTCATGTTTTATGAAGATTTAAGCCCAATTATTGTCTGACCAATTTAGAACATATTCACACATTCGAGTGACCCTACACAATTATCCTTTCCCATTGTAATATTCAACCTAAACAAGAGTTGACTTTTTATAATGAACTAAATGTAAAACATAGGTAATGATCATTTTAATGGATGGAATGAAAAAGCTCGAACATAGTTTGTGAGGACCGAATTGTGGATTATTGTTTTTCTTCTGCTTCAGGAAAAATTTAATACCTATATATCATGAAATTTTGTATTTTAAAAAGCAACACCATGCATGTTACATAAATCCCCTTTTTGAAATTTGACCTTTTTTTTATAGATATAAAACTGTCTGTATAAATATCTAAATTCATACCATTCAACATTAAATGCTTAATTGATAAATTGACATGTATTGTGTTTCTTCGAAAAAAAATCTTGCTTAATATATCAGCAGTCTGGCATTTTTTCCTTGAAAGAAAAAAAATCCCTCAAATGTCAGGTCTTTAAATCAAATAAGTATTATTTTACCTATATCCTTACCCAAATTGTGTTTGTTTATTCTATATATGTGTACTGTTACAAAATGTATGAACATTTGCAAAATTGAAAATGTTTTGATTTAATCTTTGCTCTTTCATCTTTAATCAGTAGGCTCTTTTCCCATGGAAAATGCCTCAGGGGTTTGTACACTTCGTTAGTGCAGTTATTAAGAGTTCACTTTCATAATTACCTGACAATGAAAAGTCATTCGTGTATAGCATTTCATAGTGCATGGAAAACCATGAACCATGAAAATTAGAGGGAAAAAAACTGACTTTTCATTGGATGAGAAGGGGTGAGTATGTTCTAAATACAGATATACATATATAGACATACGTTGTACACAGATTATATAACATATCTTCAATTAGAACATAGTAAAGTGCTTTCGTCCAATGAAATGCAAGGATTTTCACCCTCTTAATAGTGAAGAATGACACAAAACATGTTCTTATTTAGTGATTATCTTATTGTTATGCTCTGAATTACAAAGGGCCAATTAGTGTTGCCAATATTGCCTAGAGGCAATTCGCAAGGACAGTGTACTGAAAAAATAGTTATGACCCCAGGCTTTTTAATCAAGATTCAATTATTTGTATAAATTTAACTGTAATAAATATTCTTTAATACACAAGCAGTTCAAATTTCTAAACAATATCTTTTTCCATTTTTGAAAATGACAACTTTGTTTATACAATTTGGCACATTTATTGTCATGGTACTATTATCGTTTTCTTTGTCTTCGAAACTGTGCTGGTTACTTTTGGCAATGGACAAGTCATTTTCTTGCTTAACGTTTTTGCTTGTGGGTACTGGAGGCTGTAATGCCTTGCTTACATTATCCTGTAATGTTTCTAACGGGCGTTTATATGTGTCGACGGCCGTTGATCGGTGACCACTTCTTGATTTTACAGTTGAATCGGAAAATCCGGCATTGAAAAGTGTGGTGCAGCATGTAAATTTCCCAGAATGGTTGGTGATATTACGATCAGTAGTTGAAATTCCCGCAGCGTTAAATAATTCCTTCATTTTGCTAGACAATGTGTTAATACCAATCGGCTGGACGCTAAAGCGAATAGAACCATCGTTAGCTTTATGTGGTAGCGGTTTACGGTAAAACCTACCTTCACGTGGAATAAGTGACAAGTATTTCTCATAAATTGTAACTAGGCATCTTGGGTTTGTTGGGTCACTTTTCTGAGTTATGCGTTTGACATCAACGTTTCTGTTATTCAGGCCACCTTGTACATTCTTACACAGCCTCCCGGTATAATGGAGTAATTTATTACCAATTGTGTCCACAGAAATTCGAAATTGACTAGCATCAAGTTGTTTGTGTTCATCTAAAGCACGAAATCCAAATAACTTGCAGTTGTAGAAAAAAACTATATTGGTTAGCCCATTTGAAGTGTTACAATTAAAAACTCCACTATCCCACATGGCCTCCTCGTCTGTTGTTAATATAGGGTCTGCCCTTTTTACGTTAGTTCCAATACCATTATTGGTTAGTTCTTTCATTCGACTGTCAAGACATTTTCTAAAAAACGCAAATGTAGATGAATCCTTTTCAAAGAGGCTCACGTCATTTCTGTTACAATCTGTTCTCAGATACCTACAAAAAGTGGTGGTTTTACTCTTTGTTTTAATACATATAAAGACTTATAAAGGATTAGTAGAACTTTTTTAAAGATGAATTGGTTGAAGAAGAAATTATTTTTCAGAAAAGTAAAATAACCGACGACGAATTGCAATACAGTGAAACCTGTCTAGTACGACCTCCTTGGTACTTCAATTTTTTGTTAGATTTTGTTAGATGTTCGGTTTAACAGATTCACATCGCATAAAATTTTATATGACTGGACTTAGGATCATATATGTTAAGTTTAGGTGGGTTTTCGATTCATTCAAGGTTCTGTTTACACTGGTTTCATTGTAGTTTAAAAACGTAGTTAAAATTGAGATTAAAATTGTCATTCGTGTTTTTTTAAACGCGAGTTTTATCTCCCGAGCGAGGGGGTGGGAGACGACCCCAGAAGACAAGAAATGTATACATGTATGAGTTTGCTTTCCAAAATTGGCCGAATGAGTTGAATATACAGCTTTTTAGTAAATCAATACAAAATGAAATTAGCCATGTTAAAACTAGACTAATTTAAATTGTAATAGTATGTCTTAGAATTAATTATTGTTTGTTTGCGGTCTCTTCACGAATACATCATATCTCAATTATCTATTAAAAACAGTATATTGAAAGTATAGGTTGAGACAATTTAAGCATATTCGGAAATAATAACATTGGGATACATAATTATTGGCAAGCAGAATAAAATTATTAGAATATCCGAAAAATAACTGTCAAATTATTTTATTGTATTTTTTTTTGTCCATAATAGTAGTTTTAAAATAACACCTTTTTATAATATATTTTTTGGTTGAAGGGTTTGGGGTATATAAATGGTATCGAATAGAGAAAAAAACACACAAAAGGAAAGGATTTTACCTTAAAAAAAACAAGGGAACACCCTTTTGATTTTTGGAGGTTTGGGGGAGGGGAGGGGGAGGGGAAGATATTTTAAGTAAAAAAATACGATCGAACATTTTAGGAAAAAAATGCAGAATGAGCAGTGTTATAAAATCAAACTGGTAGGATGAATATGACAGGCTTGTCCTTTTTGACAGTACTTGTAAACGAAAATGCAGGAGAAAGGTTTTCTGATGTGCAGTAAAAAATCAATTGATGATTTTTTTTATAAGCCCCCTGCCTAGAATTCCTGCCTCAAATGTTGCATCCACAAAACAAGTTACGATACATTTTAAAAGTAAACTATTTTTAAGGAGAGGGGCTAAAATCAAATGTAAAAGGACAGGTGAAACCTTTTGCAAAAAAAAGCAGTATGACCCATGACAAAAAGTAAAAAAAAATGCAAGATATATATGACACAGTAAATGTAAAATGAGGATTCAGGTAAAAGTTCGTCTCCAATATGTATTGAAAAACCCAGAATGCAAACCCCCCTTTTCCCCTCGAAATCAAATGTTTGCTCCCTTAAAACAAGTAAACGAACGTATTTCAACAGTTGTTGCCCCCCCCCCCCCTCCCCTTTTCCACCAACCCGTTTAACTATACCGAACTCCAAGACAGCGGTTACAAAAACAAATATCAAAATCAACACAAATGTAATTCATAAAATTACATTTTCATAGTTTTAGTACAATGTAACATCTACATCAAACGCTATATACTGTATTGTGGAAGCTGTGGACTACAATTCCAATAAAATGTTGATTTTGATGATTTTACTTGTAACGGCTGTCCTGGTGTTATATGTATTGAAATTTAAAATTTGTAACTTACCTTTGAATGCCTGATGCTAACTGGACCAATGAATTTGGTGGATAAGGACTGGTATCAACACGTCTACATTCTTGTATAAAGTGTGCCATCCAATAGTTTAAAAGTTCATTTGAGAGTAAATTCGGATCACTTGGTATTGCATTACCACCATCAGTTATTGTTTCTTGATACAAATTTCTTTCTAAAGTCCACGCAACCCAGACGCCTAAAGCCCACTTGTTGTTATTTCTAGTCTTTTTCGGAATAGCTTTAAGAATTCTCTCTTGTAAGTCTGAATCCGACAATGGAACAGAAAATCTACGCGGGGCCGCAGCCTCACACACGACCGGCTCGTTTTCATATTTTACAAGGTCCTGAGTAGGTAAAAGCATTAAATCATTCTCGGACACTTCTTCTTTTAATTCAAAAGTTCCAATTCCAACAAGTTGATTCATTTTAGACTTAAAGATGCATACATGTTACTGACTTGAAAATAATAATACTTTTAATAGTCATTAGAGCAAGACAGTTAGCTAGAGGGGTTATTTGTTTGGCCATATTTTCAAGAACTGTGTTCATGTATACCATTTAACACAGTACATATAATTAATCAAGAATAGAGTTTATATGTTCTAAGTTTGTAAGAACATGATAACCCTCTTCTTCATGATAAGTACTCGCTAACGCTCGTACTTAACCATGAAGAAGAGGATTATCATGTTCTTACATATACTTAATCAAGTTATTATACAATCACAACTGAGTACAGAAAAATAGTGAACAGAAATTGCTAGACATCTCACAACTGCAACACATTTTTATTTTATACAGGAAAAAATATGGAGAAACACTCACGTGGTCCTTGACAGACACCCGTACAAGGTAAAACACGTATACGTGTAATATCAGTAAACGCAACACCAACATGTGCAAAATTATAGAACTACATATACCGCAGAAATGCTCATCGTAACGGAGAGCAAGTTCTGAGTGATTAATATGCTAATATAATAATTTAACAGTTATTCACTATAATATTTGCAAGTGCACGTTGATTTTCTACAGAAGCTTGACGACAAGTAAATTGACAAAATGTGGCAAACTGGCCTTATCATATTTGTAAATATTTCAATAAAATTAGGATACAAAAATGTCTTATTTGTTTTCAGATAATTATGATTGCTTATGAAACAACTCCCCAGTAGTGAACAAAGAACCACGTCGAGGTTAACAACTATAGATAAACATACGGCTTTCAACAATTAACAAAGCCTCTAGCAAGAGTATGGCAGGCCAGACATGCTTCAAAATATACAAAAACGAGTTGATATTCATCAAAATGATGAAGAAAATACATGTACTATACAAAACGGGTTAAAAAAAATAAACATTCAAAGCAATTAATTCCAAAAATAAATCTGTCATTTTGTTTTTACCGTTGTGAGGTTATTAAACTTTGAATTTATACATGTCCACAGACGCAAATTTGAACGTTATATGTGTCTGCAATCATATAATCAGAAATATATTTTGCGTGATACAATATCCTATCTAAGTTAAGATAATTTTAAGCTCAGGCGATATGCAACAAAAAATAAATCACTTGTAAGCTTTCGTGAATTACTTGTATATAAAACCACATAAAAGTTTGATTTATACATTGTTTTTATCCTCTGAGACAATCCAGACGATCATTGATTAAGTTTTATTTCATATCTAAGTATAAAAGAACCACAGGCAATGGTTATATCCGAATGAAATAGCAATAAGGAAACGGTATCGGTTAACGCCGAACGAACGTCGTCATATGACATTTCAACTAAGCATGGCTCAATCGCCAAAGCAAGATAACTATAGAACTTAATATCAGTAGATACAGTTTTATATTAAATAATGAATGTTTAGATTTTAAGATATGGTTCGTGTTAGTCGAGGCGAGTTAAATAATAATTAAAAAATCACAGAAAAAGACATAGGTTTCGGTGCAGATTTTAGGCTTAATATTTTAATTTTGGGTTAATCAAAGATATACTTAAAGATTTTGTACAACTGGTATTTTTGTAATAAATAAAATGTAAAGTGCATTTTTCTTTACTAATTAACTATCATAGCTCATTTCTGTGTGTGTTACATTTTAACGTTGTGTTTCTTTTGTGTCGTTTGTTTTCTCTTATATTTGACACATTACTATGAGACGTGTCACGGTACTTTTCTATCCCAAATTCATGTATTTAGTTTTGATGTTATATTTATTATTCTCATCGGATTTTGTCTAATGCTTAGTTTGTTTTTGTGTGTGTTACATTTCAATGTTGCGTCGTTGTTCTCCTCTTATATTTAATGCTTTACCCTCAGTTTTAGTTGTAACCCGGATTTGATTTTTCCATCGAATTATGAGTTTCGAACAGCGGTATACTACTGTTGCCTTTATATATACACCACTAGATGCTGTCGACTTTTATTTGGCAGCGAATGCGCGAAAATAATATTTTTTTTAAAGACCACAGCAAATGAGCACGTGTCACACAGTATGGCATACATATATAAAGGTTAGTGCCATACAACAAGAATGTATGACTTGAAGTTACCAGAGACTAATGATATCTTATGTCTTTGTAGCTGCTGAGAAATATGATGGACATTGTAAAGTACGATCATGCCATTTTAAGATATTTATAATAACTCCTGTTTTTCTTATAGATCTACCCAATATAGTAACAGAAGGATATTTCGTGAAATGTTGATTTCATGTCATTTCACTTTTTGTTAAATTCTCTCAAGTATGTGCGTTGAGATCGAATAATAAAATATTATAGCATAATAGTCAATAGTCGTAAAGCTTCATATGGGAAAAAAGATTACATTTATGAATCGCATGTCACAATATTTTAACTTTATCTATTTTTGTTTCGCAGTTTTACAATGTTCTGGAAGAGTAAATTTTTCTAATACTTTTAATGATTTTTTTTTTTTTTTTTTAGATTTTTAGTTAAATCAATACACGAAATATATGCGTGAACATGCTTATTTTAGAGAAAAAACTATAACTGAAAATGTGATTCTCAAATACCATACATATTTTGAAGATGGTTGGGAAAATTAAAAAAGATCTAGAAATACACAACTAATATAAACATTAAAACAAAACCAATAATAGTCTTTAAATTTGTTTCATATAGAAAGACAAAACATGTCTAGTGTAACTTCGTTCTTTGAGTAAATTTGCACACGCGTTCATTTCACAGATTTCAAATGAGTTTGTTTCTACGACGTTATCATTCATACTCATAGCAAGAAATAACAGGATATTTTACGTGTATTTATTGCATTACCGAATATTTCTTTGACCAAAATCAAAGGTTAAAATCACAAATACTAAAAAGACGAAATAACTATATGACACCGTTTTTGTGCTTTCGAAATGTGTGCGTTGAGGCAAAAGTAAAATAACAAAAACTATCGAACTCAAAGAAAAATTACAAACGGAAAGTCTGTAACCAAATGGCAACATCTACAGCTCAAACACATTAAACGAATGAATAACAACTGCATATTTCTCAGTTGCTACATGCATTTTCTTATGTAGAAAATAGTGGATTAAACCTGGTTTTAATGCTATCTAAACTTCTTGTATACTCCAACAGGTACATAAAGAAATAGTAACATCTTTTAAATCTAAACAAAACAATCGCAGACAAAAGCTGTCTTTTGATTAAGATTTGGGATTGACCACTTAATGTGTTTGTTTTTTTTTACCCTGTTTTGTTTGGTTATTGTGTCATGGACGTATTTCCGAAAGCTCTTTTTTAAAATTCATATTAAAGTATGGATACAAAAAGATCTGACCTGCGTGATATGTTGTTGTCTTCTAGAGAGCTACGGTCGGGTTGTTGTCTCTTTGACACATTCCCCATTTCCATTCTCAATTTGATTAATTAACAGACACCTATTGACACTTTAGAACAAAATATACGACTACATTCCTTGTGTTTAAGATCAAATTTACTTGCAACATTAGTTTCAGTACTGTCAAATAATTGAAAAAACGAGAAAGGAGAAGATATGATAAGTCAATTTTCGTTCGATCTTTATATTCAGAAATGAAAAAGTTTGATATAATTTATCAAACACGCTTTATATGTTCACAAAACTTTTGTCAGATATCATTATTTCAATAATGATTTTTTTTTCTCTTTTTGTGAGTGCTAAAACAACTTGCATTTAATTTATTAATGCAAAATCTGCCCAAAACGCATGATTTTGAGATCTTATCATTTATGAACATAGCCTTACCCCAGGATATATTCTGCTGTAATTATTGATGAACAAAATTTAAATGCAGCTGGTAACATATCCGGTTTTCAATTAGGAAGCTTTGAATTGTTATTTTAAAATTAATTAGAATTCATAATGAAAATTGCCGTTTTGCGTAAAATACAACATGTTTATGACGTCAAAGTGACATCACAACTGATATTTCCAAACTAATGTCAAAATTATATCTTCCTATTCATCTATCGATAAAACTTATTTTGTGTTCAAAGTGTTGATAAATTTTACCATTTTAGAAATTAAGCAGCCAATGGATGAATGAAAATAACATTTTACAAATTTCGTGCATCCAAAGCGCTACTTCAACTTTCTCATTTCAGTGGCTTCCTTGTGAGCAGAAACCCTATGTCAATAACCATATGAAACACAAGCTCTTGTATTGTATTGAACTTCATATCCTACTTAAATGTGAGAACGTTGTATAGAAAGTTAACAAGGCGAATTCGATGTGGAACGGTATTACCACAAACAAGACAATAATGAGATGTGGAATGAGAGTACTTCTCACCAGAGTCCAATATCACTGCATATAAAGTTCGGTTTCCAACCAGCTGTCAATGTCGTAAAGGTCAGAGTGGGAAGTTTTGGTGAAATGATTCAGGACTATTTTTTTCTATTATTAATTGCATAAATAAGCTTCTCTTTTGTTGATGGAATGAAATATTGTAGCAATGCCAAATAAAATGAATAGAGAATGGACATGGAGATTTTGTCGCAAAAATCACGCACCCAGAAGTCATTGACAATGATACATATATCTCCAAAGGACTACTAGCAGTTCCACATGCCAGTTCTAACCTCATTTAAACTGAGTTGAACAGCGGTGTGCTATTGATGACTTTATTGAAAGATTATGTCTTCATCATATGAAAATCAACCACATTCTGTCCCGTAAGCGGTTTAGTATAATACCATCATAACATATATGAAAAGTACAAAACCCGTATCAAAATGCATCACAAAATTAATTCATGGTTTACACAATTTTGAAACATTGTTATTATAGACAACATGTTTACTAGTATTAAAGATTGTCAATGAATTAATAAATATAAAAGAGGGACGAAAGATACCAAAGGGATAGTCAAACTCATAAATCTAAAACAAACTGACAACGCCATGGCTAAAAATGAAAAAGACAAACAGAAAAACAATAGTAAACATGACACAACATAGAAAACTAAAGAATAAACAACACGAACCCCACCAAAAACTAGGGGTGATATCAGGTGCTCCGGAAGGGTAAGCAGATCCTGCTCCACATGTGGCACCTGTCGTGTTGCTTATGTGATTACAAATCCGGTAAATAGTCCAATTCGGTAGGTCACATTCATGAAAGGGAAGGGGATTGTAGTTACGACGTAAGGAACATATCCGATATCATTTGTGAAACGGTTATTCCATAACGGTCAACCAACTCGTGATGGCGTCCGTAAAATTTACGAAGGGATGATTTCAACTTCACCATTTGGAACTCTTGGTTTAATAGCTTCTTTGTGAGCAGCAACCCTCTATCAAGAAAATAATGATAGGAAATGCAAGCACGGGAATATCGTATCAATTGGGAGATATATACCATAAGTGAAAAAAGTCACTTTTAAGTTTCTTCGGTGGTGAAAAATAAATAAATTATCATATAATTTTGTTTCTATCATTGATCACTTAATCATTAAGACATCAACAAGGGATTTCAAAGGGATATAATAAATGTGTCATTAAAGGATTATCTTGTTAAATGCCTACATTTCTATATATCATACATTTCTATATTACTTTAATGTTACAAATCTACAAACATTAATCCTTTTCTTTACATGAAATGATATTATTTATTTATTCTAACGAGATCTGAAGTCGTCTATATCTCTTAGATGTATATATAAAGACTCGAGGTACCTTTAATGTAGAAAATTTAAGAGAACGAAGCTGATGTATACAAGACAAGAACCGGATACTGTTGTATTTCTACTGAAGATTGCTGATTAACGTTAATTATAAACATTGTAGGTTATTAATGTCAGGCAATTACAGAGCCTCCATACTGCTAACATTGTCACGTCTTCACTAATTATAAATCATAATGTTGTTATATTGATTCTCAAAGGTTCAACAAAGAAATTGTTATATGCACAAGCAATAACGTTTTCTAATTCAATACTGAAGTTTGGGAAAACTGTTTTTTTTAATGCAATTAAGGTTACAAATTGAGAGGCAACAACACTTCAAATATCAAATAACAACAAATTGTTACGTATACATCACTCATGTAGATTTTACTTTTCTACATTGGCTAGAGGTATAGGGGGAGGGTTGAGATCTCACAAACATGTTTAACCCCGCCGCATTTTTGCGCCAGTCCCAAGTCAGGAGCCTCTGGCCTTTGATAGTCTTGTATTATTTTAATTTTAGTTTCTTGTGTACAATTTGGAAATTAGTATGGCGTTCATTATCACTGAACTAGTATATATTTGTTTAGGGGCCAGTTGAAGGACGCCTCCGGGTGCGGAAATTTCTCGCTACATTGAAGACCTTTTGGTGACCTTCTGCTGTTGATTTTTTTTCTAGGGTCGGGTTGTTGTCTCTTTGGCACATTCCCCATTTCCATTCTCAATTTTATACACACAAACAATTATAAAAAACTGACATTTTCAAAGTGCAAAAATGTGAAAGTTTCTGAAGTATGAATTCGAAAGGCCCCATTTATTACATAACACGATAGGTATATTATTCTTGCCGCCGACAACGTTTGACCCTTACGGCGAAAATCCCCAATCTAAAACACTAATAGTTAGCTTTTTGACGCTAACTGGGTATTTAACAGGCATTCTAAGAACAGTAACAAGAAAATGTGATGCTAATTAACGCGTAACAGACAGTGAGTATTCTAATGGATACTTATTGTGCACCCTGAAGAGTCGACTAGTTTTTGTACTCGCATGGAGCAAAATTTTTCAATAAAATAATTTTGCAAAGTTCTTTAATTTCAATTTCAGATATTTTAACAATTTCGTGTAACTAAACAGCCGTATTAAGCTTCAGACAAAATGTGACGATTTCAGCTTTTCAACTCTTCGAATTTTCATTTTTACAGCAGTAACGTCAACATGATCATTGCCGTGCAGCGTTTACTAATCTCAACTAACACCTAGCTAGTGAATGTAAATGTTTACATTTGTACCTATTATGTCTGTATGGTTTGTTTACAAATTTTTGTCTATAAAATGAAAGGAGTAGGTTCAGTAAGACCCCTTTTTGGCCCCAAAATATAGCAGTTTTACAAAATGTTTAAAATGTAAACTATAAGTTATTTTTTGAACAGTAGAATGCTTCTGCTACATAGATATAGGCTGTTTTTGACAATACAATGCACATATATCGGGTACTAGCACCATTAAGTCATGCTAAATTACTGAAATCTTCACAATTCTAGCATTTTCGTTTAATTTTAGACGGTTTCCGTGTAAAACGAAAGTGGCCGGATTCGTGTTCATCCTTAATATTGAAATGTAAGTTGTATGTGGTGATAATACATAACATATATAAAGGGAGAGGATGAACACGGATGTGGCCACTTCCATTTTTGACAAAAACCATCTGAAAAGTGACATTTTTCGTCATATTTGGTAGATTTTTCATATTTGAGCTTGAATAGGGTCGTTTTTAATGACTAAATCAGTTAAAAATTTTCACATCAACTAATTGAATCCAAAAAAATAGACACTTAAGTGTTTAAAAAGTGGTCAAAATCTTTCGTTAGATGAACCTGAAATTTGAGGCCAAAATCGGTCCTTACCGGACCTACTCCTTTGTATGCGTCTGCCATACAAGTGAGAAATTAAGTTTTCTATGCAAACAGATTTAATCAACCCTTTTCTACATAGAAAATGCCTGTACCAAGTCAGTAAAATAACAGTTGTTATCCAATCGTTTGATGTGTTATAGCTTTTGATTTCGCCAACTAGTTAAGAACGTTCCTTTTTAAATTTTACTTGGAGTTCGGTATTTTCGTAATTCTACTCTTTTCATAGTTTATGGTTTTCCATCAGAGGTATGTGCTTCTAATACAAAACTGCTCAAACAGAGTTATGAGAATGAACGAATGAAAGCGACACTTCACAGGTGGTATGGTCACCATCATGAATGGGTTGACCGATAGGAAGAGTCTGTGTGTCTCAACTGAAAAGCGACATGTTTTCGCGTTCTTAGATCTTAAGATTACATAATTTTCGCCGAATCTGTAATGTTACCTATTTTGTCCTATTCCCAATAATTATTGTGACATTTTGACTGAGTGTGGATACGCATGCCCATCGGGTGATGCATGCATATTAATAATGTACACCTATCATTTCGACTAACACGATCTACCTCCTTTTAATTCATGGGCGTTTTTCAGACCTAAAAAAAAATCAACTAGTCAATTTATTTTCAAGAGTTATTTTGAATAAAATTGAGAATGGAAATGGGGAATGTGTCAAAGAGACAACAACCCGACCAAATAAAAAACAACAGCAGAGGGTCACCAACAGGTCTTCAATGTAGCGAGAAATTCCCGCACCCGGAGGCGTCCTTCAGCTGGCCCCTAAACAAATATATACTAGTCCAGTGATAATAAACGCCATACTAATTTCCAAATTGTACACAAGAAACTAAAATTAAAATAATAGAAGACTAACAAAGGCCAGAGGCTCCTGACTTGGGACAGGCGCAAAAATGCGGCGGGGTTAAACATGTTTGTGAGATCTCAACCCTCCCCCTATACCTCTAACCAATGTAGTAAAGTAAACGCATAACAATACGCACATTAAAATTCAGTTCAAGAGAAATCCGAGTCTGATGTCAGAAGATGTAACCAAAGAAAATAAACAAAATGACAATAATACATAAATAACAACAGACTACTAGCAGTTAACTGACATGCCAGCTCCAGACAGACTTCAATTAAACTGACTGAAAGATTATGATTTCATCATATGAACATCAGGCACAATCTTGAATACCTCTATTATAGACTTGTTTGCAAACAAAAAGTGCAATCTTAGATACTCTTTAAAATTATATTATTTTCATAAATTGTGTACTGTTTCGTAGGGGACTTTTGTCCCCTACGAAGCTGCTTCTAAACACACATATTTTTGTAATTTTAAATGTTTCCTATAGACATTCCAGTTTGTTTACTTTATATACTAGAAAATCTCATTTTTTTCTGAATTGGAGAACCATTTTTTATCGATAAAGATTAGACAGTACTTCACATATGAAGGTACAACTCATGTTACGTAGTGGACATTTTGATGCGTTTCGTAGTTGACAAAACCGTTTCGTAGTGGACAAAAAGTTTCGTAGTTGACATCAACCCTATTCTATGTTAATAAAAACATAATAAAAATTACATGAAACTAACATTTGTTATTTGCTTTGCACGAATATAATTGATAAAATAGTAAAAAAAAATGCATGGTAGTGGTAGTGTCCACTACGAAACGTCACTAGATTTCTCCCAAGCTTGTTTCGTAGGGGACCGTTTCGTAGGGGACGTATTCACATGTTTTATTTTTTTCTCACAACCCCAATATTGCAATAGTAACAAGACTGACTGTATTCATCAAAGCGTTATTAAGCTGTACACTGATATTTTTTTCATAATTTTAAAACCAGTTACTGAAGGAGATTTGACCCGTGTAGTAGTGGACATTTACAAAAATACGGTATCACTCTGGTCCATTTGATGTGCTCAATTTTTCTTACCAACAGTTTAATTGCCGTTATAAAAGCATCACTTCTTTTGAAAGACCCTAATGTTTATATCTCTTGCAAACAAAAAATTACATTGATTTTATAAAACTGTTTATAAGCAAGTTTTAATTGCTTCGTTTCGTAGTTGACATTGTGTTAGGGACACACCTTCTAAAATAAAAAATCCTATGTTAAAAGCTGTTTATTAAAATATGTTGGCTCTAAACATACTTTTGAATTATTAAAGAACTTATATTAAGTAAAATTAATATTTATTTCTACATTTTTTTACGATATTTGAGAGTATGAATGTTGAACAGGCGGTCTAGGGACATGCCATTTTGGTTGTTTTGGACCATTCAGGAATCCATATCTTATCAATCCCTCTAAAAAAATAAACTGTTTCTTTGCTTAAAAATGTTATATCTAATTCAATGTACTGACTGCACAAAAAATTACTTGCAAAGATCAAACACATTTTTTTTAAAGTGGCTGGGACAAGAAAGTACGTTTTTATTGAAAAAACGCCCTCATACGACTTCATCAAGTTTTGTTTGTTACCATGATGACCATTTAAATTGAGTTATGAAATTTGAACATCGGTTAACCGCTGTTGGCTAAAAATAAACCAATACAGAAATGTATCAAATTTCACTTGAAAGCAAGGAGCACACTATATTAGTCGACCTTTAAATAACGGTTACATTGTAAAAAAGGGAAGCTAATTTTAAAATGTATGAATTTGAAATCCATGGATACTATTATTATAATATATTAAAGTCATATGAAACGAGTGACCGGTGAGAAATAATGTAAACTTTATTCTTAAACTATATCATAAACTTAGTCTTCTGTGCACGATTTTATCATTTTTGTTGCATAAATCGTCAAAAAATATTTCAATCGGTCAGTGTTTGTTTGAAAATATGGCAGCCAATTATTGGTCGTATTTTGGAGCCGAAGTTGAACGATTGTCACCCGTTTGAAAACAATCAAGAAGCATGGATATTCAGGTAAGCACGTGTATAACAGGTACAATAAGATATAGTTTATCTTTTTCACGGAGCTATGTTTACATTTGTTTTTAAATTTGCACTTGCGTATTGCGATCACCGGATTTTTACGAGAAAGGTCACGCTGCATATTGATAATATGTCCCCAAATTGTTTGCTGGAAGCAAGCAATAACAAAAACCTCTTCTAAATTAAGACAAACAATAGAATGTTCTTGAGAAAAACGTATATGTACATATACATTATAATAAAAACTAGCCATTTTGTTATTAAAAAAAAACATATGCATTTTTGTTTTAATTTGAAGTTTCATATGACTTTGATTATCCAAATTTTTTATCAGCTTAACTTTTTACAAAATCCTCTTATCAGAAAATATTTGAATAATTCAAAAAAAACAAAACAAACCAGGTAAGTTCTATCTCACTTGAAGACTACATTTTAAATTTTTGACATCTAAGATATCTTGCAAGATGCCATAAACTAACACTTATCGCCGCCAATATTCAATACGGAACAGAGGATATATTTAACATCTTTATCAGGACCGAAACATCTACATATAATATTCATATGAAACCTGAAGAAACCAAAAGACCAGACTAAAACTATATATTAGAATCTTTTATTATAGATTGTGTCTGGATTTTCTATTTAAATGGATTTTCTGTGAATAAGAAGCTTTAACTATCAATACAATATCTTATTTTTAATAATTGATTCGGTAATGTAAATTTTATGAAGTTTAGCAGTTGACACTGAAACGCAACATAGAAACCATTAAAGCGTATGATAAAAAGAGAACGTCTGTTGCGTGTGTCCTAATTATTATGACACAATTGAACATAATTTCAATATGCACTTTTCAAAGTATGCTAAGGAAATCAGTTTGAATATGACAGATTTGTATTATTTATTCGTATAACAAGACAAGATCAATATTGGGTTGATTAGGTACACAAGACAGTAAGTGCAATCATTCAACTGCAAGTATGCAGCAAATAAAACCGAGGCTTTCACAAGTCTTTGTTATAAAATGTTCCTTTACAACTGGAAAAAGTATCAGACCACCCTGGGTACCTCACAAACTAAAATATTACCATATAGTTGTAATATCATTTGTGACGATAAAAACATATACATCAGACCATTTCGTTAATGAAAAGACCACACGCATACTTAAAAAAAAAGTTGAAATATAAACAACGAATTCGAGTAACTTCAATTTTTGTCAAAGAGGAAATCTTAAATATTTAAAAAATGGTCAGGTTTAAAAGAGGGACGAAAGATACCAAAGGGACAGTCAAACTCATAAATCTAAAACAAACTGACAACGCCATGGCTAAAAATGAAAAAGACAAACAGAAAAACAATAGTACACATGACACAACATAGAAAACGAAAGAATAAACAACACGAACCCCACCAAAAACTAGGGGTGATCTCAGGTGCTCCGGAAGGGTAAGCAGATCCTGCTCCACATGCATGCGGCACCCGTCGTGTTGCTTATGTGATAACAAATCCGGTAAATAGTCTAATTCGGTAGGTCACATTCAGGAAAGGGAAGGGGATTGTAGTTACGACGTAAGGAACATATCCGATATCATTTGTGATACGGTTATTCCATAACGGTCAACCAACTCGTGATGGCGTCCGTAAAATTTACGAAGGGATGATTTCAACTTCACCATTTGGAACTCTTGGTTTAATAGCTTCCTTGTGAGCAGCAACCCTCTATCAAGAAAATCATGATAAGAAATGCAAGCACGGGAATATCGTATCAATTGGGAGATATATACCCCGTATGCAGGTGCTGCTGAAATGTTGCTACTTAGAAATGGAAAGTTCACAATTGGAAAGCTGAAATCATCTCTTTTGTCGTAAAGTTTTGTTTTCAACCGACCCTCATTGTCAATTTCTAGATGTAAGTCAAGATATGAGGCCGACTTAACTGTATCTGTAGTATCCTTTATCTCTAGCTCGATTGGATATATGCGTTCCACATAGTCACCAAATTTTGAATTATTTAGTGAAAGAACATCATCTATATAGCGAAACGTAGAGTTAAAGGATAGTGCTAACTTCTTATCGTTCTTCCTAAGAAGTTACTGCATGAAGTCAGCCTCATAATAAAAAAGAAACAAGATGCTCACAAAATCAACGTTTTGTCCATATAGTGAGTAGATGGCTATAGGATCGGCGATTCGTGTGAACGGCAGTTTCACTTGGTAGTGAACTTTGTCGGGTTTATTGTAAATATTGACACGTATTCTCGTTTTTCAAACACTTTGGATTGTGCTATTTGACTTTAGTGATTGTGAGCATCAAAAGTAAAATGCTTTATTATTCTTAGTACCCAAATTATTATCTTGTTTGACAAAATGTTGTTAATTTAATTTGTGTTTTTCGTCATCTATATTTGTGTTTTAATTTTGATATGTAAAAATTATTAAATTTGAATAAAAATACGATTCTGGTCAGTATGTTCGTTCCATTAATGTTAAGTTAACAAAATAAACGAACTCCTTAGAATAAATAAATCATCGGATTAAATTGGTTAAGATCATAATGTATTCCCCAAGAATCCTCTCGGCTAAACATACAATCATACATAATTATAATATTGTTATTCAATAATTCCGTCTGGACGTCTTGCAGATGAACATAAATTTTCTAATTTATGACTGGTGTAAGTCCGCGAGGGTATGGCCAGATCAGTAGCAAGTGCTTCGGTACTTGCATGCAAATACGGATAATGTGTTTTCAATATTTGCTGTTACAAAATTTTGGAAATAATTTTAATTTGGATACATCACCCTTATACAAAACTCTGCTGATTCCTAGTCCGGCTTTTGCTATGTTTTGTCCTTTTTGGGTTATAAGCACATCCGTTTTTAATAAACTTTTTTTATTTTGAAATATTTTTACTTCGAGCATTACTGAACTGAAATATATTGTCAACATGCATCTGCTGAATAAAATGTATACTGTTATTATTGCAATCCAGACTTCATGTTTTATTCTTAGTTGTTTGTAACACAATTCCGTAAATAATATTAATTTTTTTCACTGTACAAGATCGTGTTTCTTTGTATTGTTTAATATTGATAAAAATACATTTTTTAAAAACATTTAATCAAGCATATACATCGAATAGACTTTACAATATATATGATGCATTCATAGATTCCACCACGGCATCAAATGTGTTGCTCCGGTGATGTTTCTTTGGTTTCCTCTTATAATTCGTGTGTTTCCCTCGGTTTTGGGTTATAAATAAAAGCAACAGTAGTATACCGCTGTTCAAACTCATAAACTTATAACCCGCATTTGGTTTTTTTTTCACAATCGATTGATGACTTTTGAATACCGGTATACTACTGTAACCAGGGATTATCACCTTTGTTTATAAACTCAGAATATGAAATTCTGAAGAAAATGTGTAGAGAACATTTTTTTTTCTTGAGATGACAACCATTTTCTCAAACCAATCGATAAATTTGTAAATGAAATGAGAAAAAAGACGTTCTGATAAGGAAATAAAGTTATTAATTGAAAAATAATACTTTTTTTTCCAAAATTATGAGAATGAATAAAGCTAATACAAATCAAGTTTAAATTATGATTTTCAGTAGATGTTCCTACTTCAAAGATAACGTTGTGAAATAACACTATTTGGTTAATACAGTTCAAAATGTTTGACACAACTATGAAAAGATAATCTTAATTCTTACATAAATCAAAAGTGCCACATTCTGTAATAAAAACCATTTTGGGTATGTCTTTTTTAAGGTTATTTCATATTTGTATATCTTGAGGTTTTATAAAGGTTGCTTTATAGCCTGGATCAAATTCAAAAATACATAAATTTGGTGCTATTGTGATTTAAACCAAGAAATATTATTTAAGAGCATGACACACTAACCTCGGTGCAATTATTTCTTTCTCTCATGTTCTAGAGACCATTCGTGTTTGTGATTACAACAACTATAATTATCTGATTACAAACAAAACACAAACGATTTTGAATTGACTTGCAATTCTAAATTCTATAATTAGAGAAAGACACATACTGTCATCTAAACAACACTGAATATTATAAGACCTAGTGCGATTCTTATTGTCAGAATTCTCATGTCAGAAAAGCCCGATTACGTACTCTATCAGACGTTCAAATTGACAACTATCATTCTAATATACTATGAAGAAAAAATATATTTTATTTACTTAGTATTCTAGAGTTTTACGACAGGTAATCGAGTTTTAAATGAACTGACGCTATACATAATAGCAACAGTAGTATACCGCTGTTCAGAAGTCATAAACTGATTGCGAAAAACCAAATCCGGGTTTCAAACTACAACCGAGGGGAACTATAAGAGAGAAAAAAAACCCAACAGAAACACTGAATTGCAACAAAGACAACATAAATAGAAACGAACTATTTGATAGCAAATGCCACATTTCTAACTTAGTACAGGATATTTTAAGAAAAAGTGGTGGCTATTACTTCATGTTCTAGTGGTTTGATGGACAGGAATATCAGGAATGATAACAATGACTACTTAAGAGATAACGAAATGTGGGGTGAAAAGAGACAGCTCTCGATCAAAGTTGATCCGGCAGATATAGACTAATTATAAATAAAGAAGATGTGGTATAATTGCCAATGTGACAACTCTCGAAAAGACACCAAAATGACACAGAAATTAACAACTATAGGTCATTGTACGGCCTTTAAAAATAAGCAGTGCCCATACCGCATAGTCAGCTATAAAAGGCCCCGTTTTCAAGTGATTTAAACAAAAAACATTCTGCAATTGAAAATTAAAAAAAAAATAGACTAAAATCATCTACTTTGCAATGTTTTAGGTTAAAAACAAACCACACGTGAGAGACAAAACAATAAAACATAATGTTAACGATTTTGCCTTCAAAAGTATATTGCATTTTATATTGATTTTTATAGTTTAATTAGGATTTTCTCTCTGTAAAGATGAAAAGATAAATAATTCATAAATACCTTGAGATATTAATATAATAGAAAATAACATCTTAATGAAGTGTTATCATTTCTTGCAAAGTCATTGCTGTACAATGACGTGTTTGTAGAAATGAAATAACTTATATGAGACAGGTGTTACCTAGATATAAGACGATGCTAATTTGTGTATCCTACATTGATCTTTTGATGTCATCTCTTAAGAAAATGCAAATGAAACAAACAAAAAACCGCCACTTTCTTTTGTGACCTGTTAATGGTCAGGAGCCTGTAATTTATTGGCTGTTGTTGGTAAATTAGTCGTTGTTGTTGGTTGCTGTTTAACTTAATTATTTTTGGTTTGCTGTTTGTTGGAATATATTTTGAATGATTTCACATTTTGCCATGCCGGGCCTTTGGAAACGTAAATTTTTTCTCCAAATAAGGATTTATTACCACAGGGGAGAAATTACCTTAAATGTTTTAGGCAAAAAACATTCCAGAATTTAAGTCCTCAAAAAGCTTTTTAATTTATACTATATTTTAACTTTTTAACTTTTCTATTCGAGTTTCACCAATGAGTTTTTGTAGACAAAGCGATAGTATCGTTTTCAAATTTCACCCTAAAAATCCTAAAAGTGGAAACTAGGTAGACATTTCACCATATTGAAATAAGAACAACACATACATTTTTTTAAAGTTTCGCTGTGCGATCGTGTATTCTATGAAATGAGTTTCGTATGTTTCAGAGAAATATGTATTACACTTTATTACTGTTATTACTTTCATCATTTATATAATATTGGTTACCACTATAAATATTGCGTTTGAATGACATACTAAATATTTTCATCATCAATATGATAATAATTATAAATAGTATTTTTAGGCGAGACAAAAGGAATAAATACAGACATAAATTTGTATTAATCTTGTGAATTAGCGTAGTTCTTGGTAGGAGAGCTATTTCATCTAAAACTATGAGATCCATGAGACATTTTTGGCAGATGTTTTAATGAATAAGCATCTGCTTCGATTTTCGTCAGCCAATTAGCACATACATGACACATTTTGTCTTAAGTGGAAATTGTTCGTAAGAAATGAAAGGTGTTAATGATATTGGATTGGTACTATGCGAATATAACCGCAGGTGATGCCAACGTAATGTCTCTTTTATTAATTATGCTGTGAATGCATTGAAAAAAATACCAATTACATAAATAGTATTTTTTAACGTCTCGTCCCAGCAGGTGATGCCAGCTATACATTTTTTATTACTTATAAGGATGCCTTTGAAGAAACATCATTTACGTAATACGGATCATTAAATGTGAAATATTCTATGTACTGTAATAAACACTTCTTCGACATTTCGCGCGGGTAAATTAATTGAAACACTTACTAAAAACTGTTAAACATGTGTCATTTAATTATGAAACATACATAGGTGTAAAATTTAAAGTTAAATGTGCTCTGTTGCTATGTCCATGGTGTATTTTTGAATGATACAATGGTAGATATTATCCAAATTCTAACCCTTTGAATTAACGACATACTTCTAAAGTTGCGCTCATGTTAGTACCAATATGCAACAAATCGTTACAAATTATGTGCAATAACTGTTAAGCCTTATAGGGAAACTGAGATTACTTTCTTAGATTCGTGGTCAATCTTTCCGTAAGGGTGAGTGTCAAAAACACAATTTTATGTTATAGAAAGTTCATGAAAAAATCTATTACCCTATTTGTTTCGCTTTGGTCGCAGCAATTTCACAAAGTGTTGTTTTATTTGTTAGCACTGTTTCGATATCTCTGCTGGTGAATGGTTCGTCTCCAATAGCATCGTAGTATCAGTAGCGAGTGCTTCAGTACTGACATGTTTTAACCCATATCGCATTATAAACGATACCAACGTTTCTGTACGTGATGTTCATTTCGACAATCAATGTCCCTTCAGTGATGCTCGAAGCCAAAATATTTGAATATTCAAAGCTCAGTAGAAACATGAACAGATATAATCCAAAAATTACAAAAAAAGTCAAAGCAGGACAAAGAATCAAAGTTTGCATATGGGAGATACATGTACGTTCCTTAATTTTAAATAATTTTGAAAATCACAAAAACCGTATTATCAGGCAAGTATCAAAGTACGGGCTACTGGGCTTGTAATTCCCTCGTAAATAAAGGCAACAGTAGTATACCGCTGTTCAAACTCAAAAATCCATTGACAAAAAACAAAATCGAGGTAACAAATTATAACTGAGGGAAACGCATTTAATATAAGAGGAGAAAAACGACACAACACTACAATGTAACACACACAGAAACGGACCAAGCATCAGACAAAATCCCACGAGCATAACAAATATAACATCAAAACCAAATACATGAATTTGGGATAGACAAGTACCGTGACACGTCTTATCGCAATGTGAATTTACACTAAAAAAAGAGAAAACAATCGACGCAACGTTAAAATGTAACACACACAGAAACGAACAATAATATAACAATGGCCATATTCCTGACTTGGTACAGGACATTTTCAAAGGAAAAAATGGTAGGTTGAACCTGGTTTTGTTGCATGCCAAACCTCCCTCTTTTAAAGCCATGTGAAATATAAGATTAAAATGACAACTCAACACCACAGGACTGACACAATTGACACGTAAATTTTTCGCTGATAAATGCAGAAATGATAAAGAGACTAACATCCTGTGATAAAGTTGACCTTATATATATTTGGCTTTTGAGTTTAGGTAGTTATGGCTTTGATATAACTTGGCTTTTCACAATTTCCGCGATTTTTAGCGTTCCTAATACTGGGTAATTCAGAAAGGCGCAGTTACTTTTTAAGTGTAATTTTCGTGATCAAGAACTTAGTCTATACTTCTAGATCTGCTGTTGGAATTTTAGTACACGCGGATATCACCAGCTCCGTAGTCAGTGCTTCGATACTGACATGACTCAAAATACAACTCTCCAAATACTCCTTGATAAAGTCAGATATAATCAACATACTACAGTTACGACCTGAGAGTGAAGACATCTTTATATTATTGTTAGGTCCAATTTAGTCATTCAGCTGTTGTCATGTAAGGATATTCTAACAGCCTTGATTGTCATATTTTTATGTTTCAGCGTTCCAAATAAAGGTATATTCAAAAAGTTCATTCTACGCGTTAATTTTACTCCTATTTTTTTCATCTGGATAACCTTTTGTTGAATTCAGTGTGCTTGACATAATAACAACTCAAAAAATTAAACCAATGACAAATATGAACTCTGCGTTTCTTATTGTCATCTTTCCGTTCATAAGTGTTACCATACCATCTTCCTCAGTCTATATACTTTAACTATCTACATGTAAGTTGATACCATAGTATCTTCTTACAATGACGATTCTTATGATACTAGAATAGTTATTACTTTATAAAATAATTCAGGAAGTCTGTAAGGAAGAACATCTGAAATAATTACTTAGCAGTTTTTCGGAGTTCGGTATTTTTGTTATTTTTACTTTTTGTTATTTTCATTATCGTACTATATTTATACAGTTGTAATCTAAGCAATTACTAGCATTTGTTAAAAGAACGACAACTCTGTTTGCCTTATAAATTATAGCTCTATGTCATTTCGTATGAACAATGTGTAGGCATTTGTTGTTTTCAGCGTATAATTTGTACTGTAAGGTTGCCTTTTTCTTAACTATCAAGTTTTACAGTTGCCTTCACAGAATATTTGATCGTGTCTGTGTCTCAGTTTCTTACTTACAAGAAAGGTTATTTATATATTGTGTCATAGATCCATACTAGAGGCGCTCATTTTGATATTGTTACGAAAAACGAGTCGATATGAATATTTAGTTTATGTCATGGTTTTTGTTCATTGATTTAATTGCCGGTTGTGAATGAAGAAAAGGAGTAACATATTCGTATTTCTGAAATAGATATGACCATATAAGTGACTTATAAAGAGACTGAACAATGTGTGTGTGTGTTGTTTTGACAAAAATGGGGGGACGGCAGTGAAACGGAGCTTAAAATTTTTAATTGCAGTGCTATAGTTCTTTAATTAAAGAATAACTACTCCAAAACGCATGAGTAAATTATCATATTTGATCGCTTACGAGACCAATAGTTGTTTTAACATTTCTTTAGTAAGACTAGTTATTTGTTTGCACTGCTTTAACTGTAATTAAAGAAGAACATAAACTTTCTAACTTGTTACCTTCGCATTATTGCTTCGTTTTTATACCACATCGATGACTATTTCGCGACACCTACAGTTGTATGACGCCAGAGGACTTATAAACTCATCATAGATACCAGGATTTAATTTTTTTATTTACGCCAGAGGCGCGTTTCGTCTACAAAACACTAAATTAGAGGAGTTATCTCACTTGTGAATTATCGATTTGTTTGGACTATGAACTTAGTGTTTCATTCAAGTAGTTTCTATGGATTTTGTTGATTTTTTCATGCCAATGGTGTTAAATTTTTTTAATATATTTGTTTATTTGGGAGCAAACTTTTAAACTGTAAACGTTTTAAAATAGTATATAAGCTCACCATACCGACTGCTGTAATGTTTTGTACGCCAGACGTGCGTACGCCTACAAAAGACTCATTAGTGACTCACGAAACAAACGTTTAAAAAGTTCAACAATCAACGAGATGGGTACCATTAAGGACAAACAAATTTCGAGGGGCATGCCAAATACTGTTTCGTTATCTGTACCTCTAGTACAAAATCCTTGGTGTTTTACATTTTAAATGTTGTAGACAATATATCTGAAACTTATTAATAAAATCGCAAAAATACCGAACTCCGAGGAAAATTCAAAACGGAAAGTCCATAATCAATAATCTAATACATTGATATTTTCATAATTTTAAGATAGTTAATACACTCGAGAAGCACCTTGTTATTCCTAATATATTATTTCGCCTCGTTCAAACAAACGATCATAACATTGGATTGAAAACAACAATATGCGAATATTGATTGGTCTTATTTGAACTGTCATTTATTTCTAAGGGGCATACACAATTAGGTCGCCTCATTTTAAGTTAATAATGTGTAATTGATGGTAATAATATACTTATAACTGATTGGAGATTTAAATTTTACCCAAAGTGTGACAGTGAAACGTTATGTCATTATCACGTTGACTGCTCTCTGTCAAAATTGCTACAATGATATAACACAGACAGGTGACATTGTATTATATATCGTCAAAATAGTTTTCCTCATATAATGGCATTAACAGTTACCAAAGGTACCATGCTTATAAAACAGACAATAAAGGCACAGTAGATAACTAGTGGACATTAGTGTACAATGTTAGAATGTATTAAATCGATTACAATGACATCTCACGACAAAACATAAAATCTAAGGGAATCGTCATAATGAGCGAGAGCGGTAGCATTTACATGATAGGTGTAATGCGGCTAATGATATGAAAACATAACAGCTTTAGTTTTTAACCCGCATTTATTTTTTGCATAATTAATTTGTTCATTGAACAGCAGTATACTACTGTTGCCTTAATTTGCACTCTATTGAACTAAGTTGTTTACAACTTGGCTTTTTGAAATGCTGATGTCAGTTACCAAATTGAAAGACAATATCAAACACGTTTTTGATTTATAATAATAGAAGAACAAATTTTCAGATTTCATGAATATGTTATTCTTCATTTAATTAAGATTTTTACATCTATTTTGGATAAATCTCAAAATAAAATATGAAACGGGGTTAATTAAGGACATATTGCCAACTGTATACTAACATAGATTTTTCAGAATACCATTTTCACGCAAACTCTAGCAAACATTGTCATAAAAATGACCAACAATTTATCTCCATAATACAGCAACAAACAAATATTTGGACAGTCATGGTACACATAGATGAAAGTTAGATTTCTTGGATGAACAAACTGTATGGTAGTATTAGAGTTATCTGCACTACAAACTCGATTGTTAACTTGCCGAATGTAATATTCAAACTCATGGATTTTGATAAAAAGTGTATATTTTTGATTGCTAAAAGAAAAAGGATGAAACGGTTTTTTTTTAATAACCCTGGTTCATGACACTTTCTGCTTATACACTGGTGATGTTTTACAAAGTCTGAGTAGAAACTGTAAGCTCATGAATAACGAAAAAAGTAAATCACAAAAATACTCCGAGGAAATTTCAAAACGAAAAGTCCCTAATCAAAAAGCAAAACCAAAAGCTCAAACACACCAAACGAATGGATAACAACTGTCATATTCCTGACTTCTATCCGGTATGCAGGTGAAGTAGGTATATTGCTTCTAAGGTGGGAGAAATGGAACATTTCAAATTATAATCGTCACGTTTTGTTCTAGATTCTTGTACTGATATGACTAAATTGAATTGTCTCAATACAAGCAGACGGTTCGAGCAGACGACCTAGCTGTAACTTATGTTCACTGTGTATGCAAAAACTATTCGACTGTTGCCCGATTGGCATTACAGTGAAGTGATAAAGAAATTCAACCCAACTACGTGTAAAGATGACTGAAAAGACTACACGTTACCCCCTTCTAAAAGACAAGAATACAAAAGAGCAGTAGATCTATAAAAAAGAGTGTACCAGTGCACCAAATGTGACACGAGATCTCTTTATTCTAAAGAAATCAATTTAAAATGTGGAATCTGTTACTCTAATGATTTTTAATTAATATGTTAACAAACACTGATTAGCAGACAAACATGTGCTCTTTATGTCACCTTCTTTTGTGACGTCCCAATAGGAAATTCATACGAAGGCAGACAAGCAAAAACATTTCGCGTCATTATATTGAGACCCAAATAAGGAACTGAGTTTCAACAAACTATAACAAAAATAAGGACTATTCAGTTGTGATAAGTAGGATGGGAGAAAGCATCTGAAATAGTTACCCATTCCCAGTTAAGTTTAATAAATATAAGAAGATGTTGTATAAGTGCCAATGAGACAATTCTGCATGATTGTTTACTAAAATAATTGAAATATTTTTTATGTCAGATAATGAAATGTAATATTTTTCACCAATTAATATATTTGACAGTATAATTCAAAGATATTAGTCAAGTTATCGTTGAAAAAGTGTGGAGAAAGATACCAGAGGGCCATTTATACTCGTGAATCGGAAATAAACTGACAACGCCATGGCTAAAAGAGAAAAAGACAAACAAAAAAAAGTTCACAAGACACAACATAGAAAACTAAAGACTAAGAACACGAACCATACGAAAAACTAGGGGTGATCTCAGGTGCCCTGGAAGGTAAGCGATTTTGCTCCACATATGGCACCCGTCGTGTTGCTCATGATTTTACAAATCAGGTAAATAGTTAATAGTCGTATGGTGACCTATAGTTGTTAATGTCTGTGTCATTTGGTCTCTTGTGGAGTGTCGTCTCATTGGCAATCATATCACATCTTCTATTTAATAGTTGTGTAGGTCAAGTTTATTAAAAGGGAACGGGATCGTTGTAACGACATAAGGAACATGTCCTATATCATCTGTGAAACGGATAACAATAGTTAAGCTTTATTTTATAAGAATATCTCCTTGAAGTGCTTTGTCTTGCAACACTTATAAACGGTTATCTTTAGGGTACATAACGGATTTCAATTGTATTTATTCCATCCACCCTATTGTCATTATAAAATGTTGACTAGATTTCTCAAAAGACTTGTTTTCGTGTAGCAAAAAAATAAATTAACGTCTTTGCTTAAACCTTTAAAGGTGTATCACTGTTTATAAAGACGATCATCCTTTGAATATCATTTGTTTGTGATTGATTTCATAATGGTTCTATTAGGGTTTATATACTGTTCTTCAACATTTGAATAATGGTACCTTTGATAACTATTTAAATCCAACTCACATTTATTCAACAAGTGTCAAACAATATCTACAATGTCAACTTGTTGTTTATATAAAGCATTTTAAAATTGTTGTTTAAGGAAGATATAGTGTGACTTGTATATGATGTATTACTACTCCAATAATGTTAATTTACCCCCGTCCCACCACAAAAAAAACTCGTTTCTTACGAATGATATTATCTACATTGAAACAAAATTCGTGATATCTATGATTATTTTTTTTATGTTTGAGAACCGTGAACATACCCTCTTTGTCAGGGTACTTTCCTTGACTAGGTAATTATGATTAATTTCACCTTATTGTTACCAATACTTTGTCACGATGACTAAAAACACTAATCACGTAATATCGTACATGACAAAACATGACGTTGTTTCAATCAGGGGGAGGAGAAATCAATATATAATCAGTAATCTGTATGACCTGCTGGAATATGTTACCTTTCAAACTTCATTATATATCATAAACAAGAACAATATAAAACCGTTGCTGATTGAATCATACTTTTCTAAATCAAATCTGATGCCGATTTATTTCTAAGTAAATGCTTCTGATATTTTAAACCATTTCGCTTTCCATGAAAAAGCGTAAAAATGATAGCTGAAGGTTTTGTTGTGTCAAAAAATATTATATATGCTATAAGTTGATAAGATATTTATTTGTGTTATGCAAAATATATGGCGAGAGTGGGATACTCGATCTGTAAGCAGGCTCACCCCTACTCCAAAAATGTCCAAGTGTTAGATTTTATTGTACTTGTATATATAAATGAGCAGACATAAATGTGTGCCAATGAGACAACGCTCCATCCAAGTCACAATGTGCAAAAAGTAAACAATTGTGGCTCAAAGTACGGCCTGCAACATGGAACCTTGGTTCACACCGAACAGCAAACTATCAAGGTCCCAAAAATGACTAGTGTAAAACTATTCAAACAAGTTAACCAAAAGTGTTATCTATATAACATGTTCTTTGTTTGGATTTTAAGGTCAGTAATGTTGATAACTATGATATAAGTTACACAATTTTGCTGTTAAATTCTAAGTAAGTCATATAACTATTTGTGTCTGTCTAGGCTGTGAATACGGGAATGTATATAACTGTCATTCATACAGCTTAAACGCATCGTTTTCTTTGGAAAATATCTGTGCAAGTAAGGAATATGACAGGTGTTTGCTAGTCGTTATGTTGGTTGGTATAATCGAGCATTCGAGTTTTATGTTAATTTCCATTTTCGAATTTTTCTTTGATATATTAGAAAAAAATTAATTATACTTTACCAATTTACAAAAAACGTCAAATGACCTTATCAAGCAATATGAGTGGATAGTGTGGTTGGATTTAGTCAGACAGCTTATCAAGTTAACACGAACAGCAAAAGTAATTGACGTTTTACTTCAACCTTTAAAGGTTAAGCTCTATCCTGATATCATACACTCTTCTTTGAATGATAGTCCCCACCGTACACTGAACAATCTGTTTGTATCAATATATGTCACGTTGAATGTTATAGTCGAAAGAAATAAAAAAATATTTAAGGAGGGAACAACAAAAAAGGACAGTGTTACCTTTTCATTTAAACCTGAAACGTGTATTGTCACTTTTAAAAGGATGTCTTTCTCGGATCATTTTCTGAACGAACCCTATTAGGGTAAAATAAGGAATTACGGAATATTATTTTTTTCTTTCTTTAATTGTCATAATTGAAAAAAAAATAATTAAGTAATTGTGGAGAGCAAATGAAATTGGCAGTCTTACCTTTTATATTAAGGTGAAGCTTTGCCTGTTCTTCTTAGAAGGGTATTTTTCTATATATTGCTTTTCTAAATGAAACTACTAAATTACAGTATATTAATTTATTTTCCCCATTAAAGAAAATGTATTACTTTTCTGCATAATAAACCCATTCCTATATTACGAATCCTTGATTTATTTCAATAATTTGATCTGGCTACATTACTTCCTTGTTCTTTAATTCAGTATTACAAGAAGTACTTTTGTTATTTGATATGATGTTTTAACTTTTGTGTTGTAAACTATACATGATAAAGCGTAAAAGCGAGTGGGATACTCGATCTGTAAGCAGGCTCACCCCTACTCCAAAAATGTCCAAGTGTTAGATTTTATTGTACTTGTATATATAAATAAGCAGACGTAGTATGTGTGCCAATGAGACAACTTTATTTCCCTAATAAAGAAAATGTATTACTTTTCTGCATAATAAACCCATTCCTGTAATACGAATCCTTGATTTATTTTAATAATTTGATCTGGCTACATTACTTCCTTGTTCTTTAATTCAGTATTACAAGAAGTACTTTTGTTATTTGATATGATGTTTTACCTTTTGTGTTGTAAACTATACATGATATGTAGCAATGTCTGATTAATCAATTAACCCAATGATAATGTTCAGTTAGATTCGAGAACAAAGGATGAGTAACTGTGCTGTTATATTTACTGGTTTCAATTTTTGCTTGATTGATTGGTCTTTCAATCTTCTGTAAGTAACAAGAAACGTGTATTCCAAGACTTGAAGAGAGATTGATGGAGAAACATTTTCTTTCGACACTTTTGTCTTTTAAATGCAAGTTAAAGTACGGGTTGATAGAATTGCATAAAATATCTAACAATTCCCTTATAAGGAAAAAGGAATTGTAGATCATTTTGATACCATATATCTGTTTCTGGTCTTTAGAGAATAAATATATATGTATGATTGATTTATTAAAAAAAAGGTATATATAGTAAAATATATATCATTGCGTATCATGTGATAAGGTGTATAATAAAGGCAACAGTAGTATACTGCTGTTCGAAACTCATAAATCGAATGAGAAAAAAACAAATCCGGGTTACAAACAAATACTGAGGGAAACGAATCAAGTATAAGAGGAGAACGACGACACAACAGAAACACAACATTAACATTTAACACACACAGCAACGAACTATATATATGACAAATTGTCTTTTGAATGGTAAAATGGCGTTCTCTAGATACGTCAGAGGATTTAGCTCAGAAAAATGTTTGAGAATTTTATAGGAAAGATTGTCTTGCCATTAGACCTTTTCAGTATACAATGTAAAATTCATATCAGCCATTTTGATAAAAACACATTCAGTTCTACAAACATAAGTCATAAGCGCAAACTAAACAAAATAAAAAACTTTCAAATCAATTTTTTTTCTCCAACAAAGATTAATCAAACAAACTTTGAAATCATTATTAACTTACGGAAGCCCTGGAGTGCCATGCAAAAAAAAAATTTCAACTTGTGCGCACAAGTTACCAACTTGCGCGCACAAGTTACTATCTTGTGCGCACAAGTTACACAACTTGTGCGCACGAGTTACACAACTTGTGCACACGAGTTATTAACTTGTGCGCACGAGTTGTACAACTTGTGGCACAAGTTGCACGTATTCTTATAGACATGCGCTGTTTGGCTAAAGAGACTACTTTATGGAACGCCGTAGCTGCCGAATACAAACATATGTTTATATACATGAAGGCACATACTTTTCAATGTCTGCACATGTTTTTTTCTATTTATACACATACTTTGCATATATATGAACATAGTTTACTTTATATGCACTTATTTTTTATATATATATGCACATTTTTTATATATCTATTTGCACATATTTAACCTCATATGCATATACTTTTTTCTTATTCTACATATGAATGTACAAATGTAGTTCTGCATGTGAATACTTTTCTCAGTATATATGAACATAGCTTTTCAACGTGAGAATTACAATTCATATTAATGTTATCTGGGTTTTTTTTCAAACTGAACTAAGCCTAAGGGTTCCAATATCATAAAAGGAATGTTTATTAAGAATTTCATAATGTTGTATGTTGTTCAATTAAGCAACTGTTGGAATCATTTTTATATGAATTCAATATTATTTTGGTATGTATGATGGTATGGCGCTGTTGTCTACATCTATAGTCACTTGGTTTTTATGTCAAAACGTTGAAGGAGTCGATTTGTTTTTATCGGACCACAGATGAATTGTCACGTTGTAATTGGTTAAACGCCGTCACGTGGTGACCCCCTATGAGACCGTATGGGGTTAGTAAGTTTCATATGGGGTTCATGACGCGTTAATGGCGACGTCATCTATTAATGTTGTTGTGTTTCATTGTTTATTTTTCAACAAAACGCCGTAGAAAAAGTCCAGCGTCCGATAAATTCGTTATACGGTTAACTACTGACCCCCTACAAATCCATAGAGGGTGAATACAGTTCATGGATTTTACTAACCCTCTATGGATCCGTAGGGGATCAGTAGCGAACCATATAACCTAAAGTATTAAATTTTAACACATGGATTATTACCACTAACGGGTCAAAAGTTGAAAAATGCATTCTTATAAAACTTAATTTAAATTGCCATTTTCCTTTAATATACATACTGAAGTCGTCATTATTGAGAGCCAAAATATCATCCAAAAATCTAAAAATGTTATTAAATATATGTATCAGATGTTGTTTCGATGGTTTTTTTCTTATTTTTGTCATAAATTGTAACTCATAGCAATACAAAAACAGGTTCGCAATAAGTGGTGCACAGTAAGTCCCCATTGGAAATCCGATAATCCCCAAAGCGAACAAAAATGTTATCTGGTAAAAATTCAAGGGCATATATAGTATCAAAGCATGTCCAATTGACATAGTTTTTTTGTTTATTGCTACTAAAAACTGACCTAAAAGAGTTTGAACATATATATTCACATTCTGACTTTTTAAATGCCCATTTAATTAGGTGTGTGAATTTTTTCTTAATGAGAATGTGAGGCAATGTGGTATACAGGGTAGAAAAATCAAAACTTTGAACAGATTCAAAATCACCAATATAAGCATGCAATTTATCAACTACTTCCAACGAGTTCTTGACACTCCAAAAGTAATTAATTCCACTATTTTCGAAACCCTTATTTGAATAATTTATTATCAGGTTTTTAATTGTACCAAGTGTGCTGGTAAGAAGAATAGACAATTTAGTTGTGTAACAATGGCTTGAAGACGAAACAAATCTATATTTGTAAGGTGTTTTGTGTAGCTTCGGAAGCCAATACATAGTTGGAACGTTCATTGTATTTGGCTCTGCTTGTAAAGCGGTAGCTAAAATGCATTAATATAACTTGTGACCCGTTATCACTGAATTGTTGGGACAAAAACCACTGTATTCAACACGCCATTAGTGGTAATAATCCTTGTGTTAAAATGTAATACAAACGACTCATACAAAATACAAAGTTATGGCATTAAAACAAGTGACTATAGATGAAGACAACAGCGCCATACCATCATACATGCCAAAATAGTATTGCATTCATATGAAAATGATTTCAAAAGTTGCTTAATTGAACAACATACATCATTAAGAAATTCTTAATTCACATTCTTTTTATGATACTGGAACCCTTAGGCTTAGTTCAGTTTGAAAAAACAACAGAAAAGCATAATATGAATTGTAATTCTCACGTTGAAAAACTATGTCCATATATACTGAGTAAAGTATTCACATGCATAACTACATTTGTACATTCCTATGTAGAATAAGTCTGTGCATATATAGAAAAAAAGTATATGCATATGAGGTTAACTATGTTCAAATAGATATATAGAAAAGTATGTGCATATAAGGTAAACGATGTGCATATGTAGGAAAAGTATGTGCATATATATATAAAAAATAAGTGCATATAAAGTAAACTATGTTCATATATATGCAAAGTATGTGTATACATAGAAAAAACATGTGCAGACATTGAAAAGTATGTGCATTCATGTATATAAACGTTTGTATTCGGCAGCTACGGCGTTCCATAAATAGTCTCTCTAGCAAAACAGCGCATGTCTATAAGAATACGTGCAACTTGTGCGCACAAGTTGTACAACTCGTGCGCACAAGTTTATAACTCGTGCGCACAAGTTGAATTTTTTTTTTTGCATGACTCCAGGGCTTCCGTATTAACCATCTGTAAGGCAATGTTTAACAAAAATATGTTGTGCAAAAATCTGGTTGCACCGCAATTACATATTCGAATATTAAAATTTCCAAGACGAACTTATAGTAGAAAATTCAAGGAGCTAGAAAAAGCAGAAAATGAAAGGTTTGCCCATGGTTTTGAGATAAACGATATTGAACATTTGGTGGGAAATAATTATTTCTAGGTTGTAGTTATTGACCAAGCAAGTCGGTATATGGGATTTAATCTGCACGGCTCGTGTGACCCTAATTAACCCGAACGACGTCGGAGTACCGGTTAAAGGGTCATACGAGCCGTGCAAATTAAATCCAATATACCGATTTGATTGGCCAATAACTTTTTTAACACATGACGCAATCAGTTTACGTTAACGTTTTAGAAATATGGACGATATTCCGCAATCCACGGATCCTAGGAAAGTTTCTTGTAGGGTTAAGAAAGGGGGGGGGTTACGACTTTGGTAAGTTTTAAATTAATACCTTTTTCTAAAATTGCGAATTAATGGTAATTTGTTTTTTATCGTTTCTCTTAAAGTTATTATTCCATTTGTATTTAATTAGTGACGATTAAGACTTTGAAAAAATGTATAACAGGGGCGGATTCATCCATTTTAAAAGGGGTTCCCAACCCAGAGTAACTATATGTTCCCATTCAAATGCAAAATGAAAACGTTTCGAATCTTTTACCCCCCCTTCCCCACCTCACAAATTTCTATTCATCTACTGTATTAATTCTTAAGACACATCCATCTATATGAAGTCTGATTGATCCCCAGCTAATCCCCCTGTTTTGAAACAAACTAAAATATGATCCTCATTAAATTCGATCCAAAAATAGTCACTTTATAGGAATAGATATTCAAAAAGTTGTTATAAATTTCATTGAATCTAAAACTAATCCAAATCATATTTCTGTTATTCGGATATTCTTAGATACATTTCTTTTTTGGCAAAAATTACCGAAAATTGTTTTAACTATTTTTCCGACTTTAAAACCCTGCTTTAAGATTTACGTTGTACACAAAATATGATGAAATATTTTATGTTCCTGTCTTTAGACGCTAGATTAAATAAAAAGGAATAAGAAACCTTTCTTTTTTCCTATTTTGTTACTACAATGTCTGTACAAAGTTCAACTTTGTCGTAATTTTAAGGCAGATGGCGGATTTGGGGATGGGGGCGAATAGGTCGTTCACACTTGTATTGGACTAAGTATCTTGTTTTAACATTATCAATATTGTGTTTAGTCTCGCTATATATTTTTTTTAATTAACAGATTAACGCCCCTTTCAAAATTCATGAACCGCCCCTAAAGGTAAAAATAGATTTGAACTTTACAGTATATCTGAGGTAGTTAATGCACACCTTTGCTGTGCATTATCCAGATTATAACACAGTAAGAACAAAGAGATTTTACCCTTGTTATGTGTTAAATGTATGTTAGCAATAACATTGAACACCTATTTTCTTTCAAAATCTTTGCAAAATGAACAAGGATTTTATTATTATATTTTAAATGTCTTATTATTCTACATGTGGAAAAATTATGAAAGAAAAAAAGATTATCTTCGGACATTTTTTAATTGATATACATATGGATAAAACCAGAAGATTCCGAATAACTGACATAAAAACAAACCAGTTAACAACCTTGACAAGAATCGCAAGTCATTACAAAATGCTATGCTTCAAATAAAGGACAAGAAGTCAATAAACTGTATATATAACCATGATAATTGTATGTACAACTGACGTCAACAATGTGTAACGGCAATTAATGGCTGTCAAAATAATAAACTAATGTTAATACTGTTATGCAAATGTGCGATTTAAAGGCTTTTTGTTTAATCTGTGTTTCAGTAAACTACCGAATGCTTATTAATTATATGAAGTCGTAATTGAATTGAATTGAAAATTGTAATAACATATATATTTGAATATTGAATTTGATATCTTCACAGTATATTTAAAAACTCATTACTATCATGAATTTCAAATATTTACCTCGCGGAACTTAAATTAATAAAGGCAACGGTAGTATACCGGTGTTCAAAAATCATAAGTCGATTGAGAAAAAAAACCCAAATCCGAGCTACAAACCAAATCCGAGGGAAACACATAAACAGTAAGAGGAAAACGAAGGAACAACAGGAACACCGAAGTGCAACAGAATCAAACGCCACCACACATAGAAAGGAAATATTTGATAATGACTGCCATGTCCCTGACTTGCGATAAAGCATACTACAAATACTGTTCAGTCTGCCTCATATCTTGACAGAAAACAATACTCTACGACAAAAGAGATGATGTCAGCTTCCCAATTGTGAACTTTCCATTTCCATGTAGCAACATTCCAGCAGGGCCTGCATACGGAGTATATGTCTCCCAATCGATACGATATTCCCGGATTTGTGTTTCCTATCATGCTTTCCTTGATAGAGGATTGCTGCTCACAAGGAAGCTATAAAACCACGAGTTCCGAATGATGACGTCGAGGTCATCCCGTCGTCAATTTTACGGACGCCATCACGAGTTAGTTGATGGTTATGAAATTACCGTTTCACAGACGATGTAAAATATGTTCCTTATGTCGTAACTACAATACCCTTCCCTTTTCACGAATGTGATCTACCGAATAAGACTATTTACCGGATTAATAATAACTTAAGCAACACGACGGGTCTCACATGTGGAGCAGGTGACCCTTCTGGAGCACCTGAAATCACTCCCAGTTTTTGGTGGGGTTCGGGATGCTTAGTCTTTAGTTTTCTATGTTGTGTCTTCTGTACTATTATTTGTCTGTTTGTCTTTTATTTTTCAGCCATGGCGTTGTTCGTGTATTTAAAATCTATGAGTTTGACGTTTTATCCCTCTTTTGTACAAAAACACACTCATCGTTCATATGTTCAGTATGGAGAATGTTTCAGCGGTAATAGCTAAACACATTGATGAATAAAACAACACCGATGTGCTTTTGCAAAATTTGTTCAAACACAAATAAATTAAATCCTCAAGAGGTATGAATTCGTGTGCGTTGTTGGTTTCAAAACGAAAAACCATCACTTAAAAATAAGAAACTCGAATTTTGAAAAATCCCTATTGTATTTTCGCAAAAGTTGTTCTATAAGAATAATGTCTTGCTCGCTTCATATATGAAATGAAACAATGCATTGTTTGTATGGAGAGTTAAGTGAGCATATTTGTGATTTCATGATTGATGACAGATTTATACTACAAATTATGAAAACTGGTTTTATCTGGAGATGGACATAAACAAGGTACAATCGATCATACGTTTAATTGTACAGTCATTATTAGTGATTTATTTCAAAAGATTGAAAACGTAAATGTCAGTAAGACACACTTGTACTAGTCGACGAATTCAAAGAATTAAATGTTTAATAAACTAAGGCGTATCACACTTTATTTGCCAAGACGGAAAATTCCTTCTTTTCTTGTAAAGGGCAATAGACAATAGGACAAATATCAAAATAATTCAGTAACAATGATAGATACTTAAAGCCAAAAAAACTTCATATGTTAGGAGAAACACATTTGATCATAGGATAGGAGGTATATCAATTGTCGTTTTTGATAAGGACGTAAATGATTCTGGAAGCCAACAATTTTAAAAAAAAAAAGTAATAAATTTCTCTTAAATTTAATTTGGAGAAATTGAAGAATTCACCTCATAAAAAAGTATATATACATAAGTTTTATTATATTATAAAAACTAGCCATTTAGTTATTAAAACATATACACCATTTTAGTTTGTAGTTTCATTGACCTTAAGGATGTTTGCTACTCTGTTAAAAAATAACAAACTTTTTGAAAGACTATAATGAATTGAAAGTATATAAATAAAGAAATTAAAAAAGAAGAAAAAAATGGAGGGTCTGTGTACTCGTTTTCAAGATATAAGCCATTGAAAATTTGGCGGGAAATTTTTCTCTCTGGATTTTTCATATATTTATCTTTGCACCTTATTTCTTTCAAATACTATGAAAAAATAACTAGAATTTTATAAAATTTTGAAATATGGCTTTTTTAACTTTATGTAATAAAATTATAAAAAGAAAAGTAGGGGTTAGTGGGCATTTTTTTTTAATGACAATACATGGATAAAACCAGAGGATTCCGAAAATCTGTCAAAAAGTCCAAAAAGTGGAGGAGCAAACATCCTTAAGCAATTTTGAAAATGGCAAACATTTGGTTATTGTAATTTTTAATTGAAAATGACTCTAAAAAATTATCTTCATCAAATGTCGAGTGAGGAGAGAATCTTAGAGGTAGCATCATTTTTATTACGTATTGTCATTAGACGAAAATGTTGCAAGTTCAAATTCTGTTACAATGTGAAAACTCCTTTAATATAAATATAAACTGATTGATTAAACTTTATTGGTCCAACCTTTTTATGCACATTGTAATCAGAATAAAGAGCATAGCTAATAAAGATATAAGTGTATTGCATTTTAGGTCCGACGGCATCAATGGGTGACTGATGGTTAGGTTAATTGGAGACACGAAGTGATGCCATGGTCATTGGTGACGTTATACAATCACAATGGACGTTACAAACGAAACTGCATTAGAATCATGATTGATCGATGTGTTCAACCGGTATTATTTATTGTTAGAAACTTTGTGCAATCTGTATTATATATGTATTTAGGCAAAATGATATTTTTTTCCTAGGCCTTACCAAACACGTTTATTGTTTCTGGAGTTATAAGTTGGTTTTTGGCAATATACACCAATCGATTAAGTCCTAAACATTAAAATATAACTTCATTTTACAGCCTTTGATTATTCAACATTAAGATAAAAAAAATTGACAGATTTCAAACTCGCAGAAGGATGTTTTATAAAGGCAACAGTAGTATACCGCTGTTCAAAACTCATAAATCCATGGACAAAAAACAAAATCGGGGTAACAAACTAAAACCGAGGGAAACGCAATAAATATAAGAGGAGAACAACGACACAACACTTAAATGTAACACAAACAGAAACGGACCAAGCATTTAAGCCGCGTGCGCAAAAGTACACAACGATTTTATTATAAATACTCTATCATACCGCGATTTATAAACTCTTTGACTAGCGTCATGAACGTGATGAACTGAAATAAAACTACATTAATATTTCTATATCAAATCCTCTTGATATTAAAATTTCGAAACAAATACCATTTTTATCGCACAGGGACATAAACTGTACTTTCAGTAATCGCTTTTTGTAATATATATATATATATACTAGTAATTGATCTTAATTTGAATAAATAAGGTCACACAAGTATACTATTTTATATTTACGTCAACCAAATGTTTTCGTACATATAGGGTTGTAAAATCATATCTCAGCAGTTTCAGATTAACAGCACAGAATAAAAAAAACCCAGTTGATTAACAAAACAATTCAATAAATATTGCCGTCTTTAATACTTGAGAGTTTGTTCCCCTAAATTGGGTCTCGAGAGAACCTGCCGGAGATAATTACTCAAGAAACAAACACGTGTCTTGCTTAATTTGTATCGTTTCGTCAAACGTGACTTGCGTAAGCAATGTATCTTAAACCATTTTTGTCATTGTAAGAATATTCTTTAAGAAAGGCGTTGCGAGTACTTAAAAAATAGAAACATACATTCACAATATATTTAGCCTTAAACAAATCGTTGACAACATCAAAATAATGTCCAAGTATAGAGTCATACCATTTACAGTTTATTATAGAACATTTTAAAAGTGTTATTTATTCATTTGGTTTGTTGTTAATTGCTGGCTGTACAGTTTCAGTTGTGTCATATATATTTATGATTAATAACAATAAGTTTCATATGAAACATATAACATATTTAAGAATTATTGAAAAGAAATAAGCATTATTCTTTGACTACACGTTTAAATAAAAGGACGATGGTGTCCTCTCACTAAATAATTCAAGTTTAGTGACAATGTTGATCTCGATACACATTTCCTTCGAGCTTTAAATAACGGATACCACAGATTCAGTCCATTGCTTTTTCAGTCTTTTTTTATTTACATCAAAATAGAAATACATATATTTTCTATCGTTTAAAATAACCCACACAAAATCAGATAACTAGTCAATTTCCCTAAGTTAATCTCTAAAGTCGAAGTAAAGAACATCATGTCTATATGCAACATGATCTTAATGTCTGAATGAGCACATGTATCACTGTTTAATCTTTATCATTATAGTTCTTAAGTTGTTTTATTTGCTGTATCACAGAGATAATAAATAAAAGCAAAATCAAATAAAGGAAGTGGAAATCAGTAAATCATTTGTTGTTTATTCTTTATTCTTTAGTTTTCTATGTTGTGTCGTGTGTGCTATTGTTTTTCTGTTTGTCTTTTTCATTTTTAGCCATGGCGTTGTCAGTTTGTTTTAGATTTATGAGTTTGACTGTCCCTTTGGTATCTTTCGTCCCTCTTGAATTAAACACATTATCAATATTGAATTTGTCAACATAGTTACTATAATATTTGAGAAAAAAAATCCTGTTTTGATTATGAAGAACATCTTGTTGTTAATTACCGTGAGTCAAAATTATATCATTTACTCAACATTCATATTTGATTATATATTTGAATTTGAAAATCTGATTAGGTTATTATGTATCAAATTTTAAAAATGTGATCTTTACCGTCGACTGTTTTCATACTTTTTTGCCATCAATTGAATGAGTTGAGAACAGAAATCATTATAGATTTCTTGCATGAACAGGTATATTCAACATTTATGCATTCGATTGCTGTTTTCTTCAATTGAAGGCCACTATAATTGCATAACCTTTCCTGTAAGGATTCTTAAATAACTACATTTGAAACATAGTTTCAGATCAGTTTACTTTTTAGTAAAAGAAAGATAACTCCATATTTTTTTTAAATTACATATTAAAGGGTCTGTTAATCTACAAACCAGCCTCTAGTCCGAAAAAAAATCATCGAAAGACACCAAGTCCTCATGAATAAATATTCCATATCAATTTTACGACTACATAATGGTCTTGAAGTATAGATTCTAGGTACTGACGTTGTTTATCATCTTGATAACCAGTTATAGTATTCTTTTATTTGCCTTTGTAAATTACTAGTTTTTCTTTTACAGTTTAATCTATTTCTTGGTATTATCAATATGACGTGGCTTGGTACTTATACATCCCGTCATTGGGTTATTGTGCTATGGTAAATTTGTGTATTTTTGTCTTTCCTTTTTGCTAAATACAAGAACTAGAGATAATGTATCTGCATTTTGTGCGTATTTTACACTAAATGCCATCTTATTTATCATCGAGATTAACCTCCTAAGACTTTCTATAGTCAATCTATTCAATTGAACTATAATTATAAAAATATAAACGAATTATGAAGCATGTGGATTTATGCATTTACGATTTTTCGAAGTCTGTTTGATTTCATGTGAGAGATTTGAAAAATCGTAAACATGATTGCACCTGGATATTAATGATTTATTATGGAATAAATTATGGCCAAAGACATGTTTTACTGGTTAATCACTTACCTCACTTTTCAAAGTTGACATTCTTTACTTTCTAGTAATTAAACACGATTAACACACGCGTAACACATAATTCTAAGAGAACAATACTTGTTTTCCCGGTGAAACGAAGTACTTGAATGTATTGCATTGGAAAATATATTATGTAAAACAAATCGACCTAACTGATAATCTGTCTCAATAGTTCAATGCACAAATTGTATTTGAATATCAGTGTTTCTTGGTAAAATATATTGAACCAATGTATATTACGACCTTCTTATATAACATGGCTGTATAAACTTTGTTTAAAAATCTACAGATCCTCCTTTACCATATAGCAAACTGGATAAAAGCTACATCATTCACTTAATGTCTTATAAACACGTTTGAAGAAACATACATTTAACATTATTTTTTTGACTTCTTACTGACAACGTAATATTCTAATGGATCTATACATATGTAGCTTGCAGCTTTAAACAGATGTAAGCCATGGAATTAAAGTGTAAAAATAAGTTTTCTAATTTTTAAGATAATTTTTGTATTTGTGTTTCTTGGTAACATATATTTTTACACCACACCAACTAAAAACATGAAAACATGAATTTTTTTGAATTGAGTTGTTAGTTAAAAGCTGATAATACGTAAATTGAAAAATTGCACGCCTGTTTTAGAAATGTTAAAATACTAGTATTTCACAGCAAAGAACAATTCTAGTTGTGTATTTCATTTCATTTCACTTACTTGAAATTTTGCTAATTAATAGCTTAGACCAGTCAAACTAGTGCATAAGTAGATTGTACCAAAGACTTTATAATCAAACACATGATCTTTTTTTTTTGTCATTGCTAGTCAAAGTCATTACTATCCACTTTTTGAAGTGGTTTTATGGTTTGAATGGTTTCAAATTTTGTTTTGTCGAGACCTTTTCCACATTTTTTTGTCATTGCTCGTCAAAGTCATTACTATCCACTTTTTGAAGTGGTTTTATGGTTTGAATGGTTTCAAATTTTGTTTTGTCGAGACCTTTTCCACATGTGGCAGATTTTAACATATATGGGATTTGAACATTATCGAGGTCCGTACAGTGACATATAATTACATACATGAATGTCATTTTGACGGATGTGGATTTTGGTCTCTTTTTGAGATTGAAAATATTAATTATAATGGTCGACAAACAGAAAGTAGTTGCGTATTTGATAATTTCAAGACACATCTAATAGTCCAGTTATAATAAATCGATCGCTTGTATAATATTAAAAAAAATAAAATGGGAAAACGAATTATAATCAGATTGTACAGTTCATCCCCTGCCTTTTTTTCTTTTATCTTAAAATTTCCATTGATCACTTTTATAACTGTACAATCTGGAAAAAGTTTCATATATAAGATATGGGCAGAAAATCCAAAGCATCGACCAACAAAAAGTAGACTGCATATGGAATCTGTCCGGCACAACTTACATTACAAACCTCCAGTCTAAACATAGCATCGTTTCTTCCATGCAATATACCATGTGCATAGGACCTCGCTTCCATGAATTGAACTAGCGTATGAAAGCAAAAAATGCATTTGATTTTATTCCAAATAATATGCAAGTTTGTTCCCCCATTTTTCATTAAAAATCACTGGAAATCATAACAAAAGACGTCTACAATGTTTAAGGAGATTAAGTTTACGAATTTGTTGCAATACAATAACAATTATCTGCACTGAAAACACCTACGATGATATTTCAACAGTTCAGCACTGAATCTTTTTAAAACCTCCCTATCTTTTGATATTGAAGAGAGCTGTCAAGTAGCTTAGAACACATAACTTCTGAATCTGTTTTTCATTTTACAACTTCTTAAATGTTATATTTTTCACTTATCTTAATAACGTTTTATAATAACAGCCTATAAAACAGTTTGAAGAAACATGCACTTAACATTATTTATTTAACTCTTTTACTGACATTTGCTGATTAGTATTTGTTTGCACCTGTTCGATAACAGTGAGGTACTAAAATCATCGGGTTACTTAATATTCTGCCTAATATTAATACAAAAACTAATGTCATTTATAAATAAGCTACATGTAACATTAGATTTTGATATGTTACTGAGGTGGACCTGCACTTTTCATTAATCGTGTTCAAATGGAATGTTAAACTTCTTCCGATCGGTAATAGCAATAGCAAAGCGCTGCATGGCAGTTTTGAAAATTCCTTGCAGATTAAAACATGACTTTGCATTATCAAGATTAATATTTAATTTATTTCCTCCTATATAAGAGGATGAAATATTACATATCAAAATTGCGTAGAAAAAAAACCAATCGATATATATGCGAGAAGAAAACTGACACCAAATCTTAACATTATCAGGAAAAAAAGAAAAATCGGAAAGTTTTTATCCAATAGCAAAATTAAAAGCGAAAACACATCAAACGAATAGAAACAGTTGTCATATTCCTGACGTAGGTCAAGCGCTATATGACACTCATAACAGACCATACAAGATTATCTGCACAAAACTTAAGTAATGTGGAAAGGAAAACAATACAGAACGGACGCCTTTGAACCGAGCTAGAGCCGACTATCAGAACATAGATTATATTTCTATCGAAGGGTTTGCGTCAGCTAATGTATGATGTTTAGATTCTCTTGATGAATAATCACTCGATAAAATAGTCGTTTGTTTTTGCTGTAGTCAGGTAGTATTTTCATTTTAGCGGGAGTTCTAACATTACCATTTAGGCGGGAGCCATAAAACCAGATCCAGCCCACTATTGTTTTATCAAATGTCCTGTAACAAGTCAGGAATATAGCAGAAGTTATTATCCACAGTCCGTTTTTATTAATATTTGCGTTTGCTTTTTTTGTAGTTATTTTTTTCTGTTGTTCCATTGGTTTCCTTTAATAACATTAACGGTACCAACTTTTCTGCACCAGATGCGCTTTTCGACAAAATATGTCTCTTCAGTGATGCTCGTGGCCAAAATATTTGAAATACAAAATTTATATAAAAGATGAAGAGCTATAATCCAAAAGGTCCAAAAAATATAGCCAAACGCGTTTAAGGAATCAGAGCTTTGCAAGAGGGAGATACATTCCTTGATTTATAATATTTTTTAACAATTAGTAACAGCAAATTTTAATAACACAAATAATCCGTATTTTCACGCCAGTACCGAAGTACTGGCTACTGGGCTGGAGATACCCTCGGGGACTAACAGTCCACCAGCAGAGGCATAGACCCAGTGGTAGTAATAACATTAACGGTACCAATTTTTCTGCACCAGATCCGCATTTCGACAAAACATGTCTCTTCAGTGATGCTCATGGCCAAAATATTTGAAATCCAAAGTTTATATAAAAGATGACAGTTTATATATAACACGTGATGTGTATGTGTTTGTTTCTCTCGGTTGTAGATTGTTATCCGGAATTGTTTTTGTTTAATCGAATTATGACTATTGAAAAGTTGTATACTACTGTTGCCTTTATTTGTGGGTGAAACAAGATTTGTTAGATGATGGTTATAATATTCTAACGGAATAAAATACCGTATTTGCATTGAATAACATGTAAATGTACTTAAAATACCTACCCCAAAATCTGTTTCAATAGTAAAACACTTATATTTAAACCGTTCTTTTTCTTTTGATATTAAAGAGCGCTGAATAGTAACTGATGAATTCCTTTCTTTTTTTTTTATCAATATGCATGATATGGTAAATGATGCAACTTTCACTTATCTAAATAACTTTGACTCATAACATGCTATTAAACAGTTTGAAAAACTTAGCAGTTAACATGATTTATTTTACTATTTTACTGATATTTCCTGGATACAACTTGTTTACACTGCAATTCTAATCATTATCAAAATGGAAACCTTTTTGAGTTCAGGTATGGAAACAAAATCTATAAATTTATCGAACTGAGTTTAAAAATGTAGTAGCACATTTTACAAACAAATTGAAAAACAATATCATACGTACATTACAATGAATATATTTTGCTTTAAAATGTTTGGACTATTTCACAGTAAAAGAACGTCCTATTCATTTTGGTTGAAATTTATAATTGATCAGAGTGTATAATCAATAGGAGTCGTTTCGTTAAAGTCATATGAAACTACAAATTTAAAATTAAATGAAAATGTTTCATTTGCTTGAATACTAGTTAAGTTTTACCCTTAAAGAAGTGATTTTTTTTAAAAGAAAATCCTTTGTATTATCAAAATCATCATTAACGTACAGATACGGGTATTGACTCAAATATAAAAAAAATCAAATCTTAAAATTGAGAATGGAAATGGGGAATGTGCCAAAGAGACAACAACCCGACCATAGAAAAAAAAAAACAACAGCAGAAGGTCACCAACAGGTCTTCAATGTAGCGAAAAATTCCCGCACCAGGAGGCGTCCTTCAGCTGGCCCCTAAACAAACATATACTTTTCAGTGATAATGAACGCGATAGTAATTTCCAAATTGTACACAAGAAACTAAAATTAAAATAATACAAGACTAACAAAGGCCAGAGGCTCCTGACTTGGGACAGGCGCAAAAATGCGGCGGGGTTAAACATGTTTGTGAGATCTCAACCCTCCCCCTATACCTCTAGCCAATGTAGAAAAGTAAACGCATAACAATACGCACATTAAAATTCCGTTCAAGAGAAGTCCGAGTCTGATGTCAGAAGATGTAACAAAAGAAAATAAACAAAATGACAATACTACATAAATAACAACAGACTACTAGTAGTTAACTGACATGCCAGCTCCAGACTTCAATTAAACTGGCTGAAAGATTATGATTTCATCATTATGAACATCAGGCACAATCCTTCCCGTTAGGGGTTTAGTATCATACCATCATAACATATATGAGAAGAACATAACCCGTGTCATGCCAACAACTGGTTTTTGAATACATGTGTTTAGTTCCGATGCAAAGACCCTATAAGTGAATCAATGTTAACGCCAAAATATGCAATCTTTAATGACCTGACAACAGTATCGTAACTATATCCCTTCTTAATAAGTCTATTCAAAGGTTTTGTTAGTTTTTGAGGTGAATACTGACACCTTTGTGCTTTATAAAGAATATTTCCATAAAAAATTGGATGTGAAATACCTGAACGTATAAGAAGTCTGCATGTTGAGCTATATTTACGAATGATGTCCTTATACCGATGATAAAATTTAGTAAATGTTTGACTAGTTTGTGATATCGAAAACCCTGGTGTAATAATTTTTCAGTAATACATAAATTTCTCTCGTTAAAATCTAAAACATTGTTACATACACGAGCGAATCATACAAGCTGCGATATATAAACACCGTAAGATGGTGACAAGGGAGCGTCACTATCTAAAAATGGATAATTAACGATAGGAAATGAAAAATCATCTCTTTTATCATAAATTTTAGTAAATTTTACATATTAAAGGGTCTGTTAATCTACAAACCAGCCTCTAGTCCGAAAAAAATATCATCGAAAGACACCAAGTCCTCATGAATAAATATTCCATATCAATTTTACGACTACATAATGGTCTTGAAGTATAGATTCTAGGTACTGACGTTGTTTATCATCTTGATAACCAGTTATAGTATTCTTTTATTTGCCTTTGTAAATTACTAGTTTTTCTTTTACAGTTTAATCTATTTCTTGGTATTATCAATATGACGTGGCTTGGTACTTATACATCCCGTCATTGGGTTATTGTGCTATGGTAAATTTGTGTATTTTTGTCTTTCCTTTTTGCTAATTACAAGAACTAGAGATAATGTATCTGCATTTAGTGCGTATTTTACACTAAATGCCATCTTAATTATTATCGAGATTAACCTCCTAAGACTTTCCATAGTCAATCTATTCAATTGAACTATAATTATATATAAACGAATTATGAAGCATGTGGATTTATGCATTTACGATTTTTCGAAGTCTGTTTGATTCCATGTGAGAGATTTGAAAAATCGTAAACATGATTGCACCTGGATATTAATGATTTATTATGGAATAAATCGGCCAAAGACATGTTTTACTGGTTAATCACTTACCTCACTTTTCAAAGTTGACATTCTTTACTTTCTAGTAATTAAACACAATTAACACACGCGTAACACATAATTCTAAGAGAACAATACTTGTTTTTCCGGTGAAACGAAGTACTTGAATGTATTGCATTGGAAAAATATATTATGTAAAACAAATCGACCTACCTTATAATCTGTCTCAATAGTTCAATGCACAAATTGTATTTGAATATCAGTGTTTTTTGGTAAAATATATTGAACCAATGTATATTACGACCTTCTTATATAACATGGCTGTATAAACTTTGTTTAAAAATCTACAGATCCTCCTTTACCATATAGCAAACTGGATAAAAGCTACATCATTCACTTAATGTCTCATAAACACGTTTGAAGAAACATACATTTAACATTATTTATTTGACTTCTTACTGACAAAGTAATATTCTAATGGATCTATACATATGTAGCTTGCAGCTCTAAACAGATGTAAGCCATGGAATTAAAGTGTAAAAATAAGTTTTCTAATTTTTAAGATAATTTTTGTATTTGTGTTTCTTGGTAACATATATTTTTACACCACACCAACTAAAAACATGAAAACATGAATTGTTTTGAATTGAGTTGTTAGTTAAAAGCTGATAATACGTAAATTGAAAAATTGCACGCCTGTTTTAGAAATGTTAAAATACTAGTATTTCACAGCAAAGAACAATTCTAGTTGTGTATTTCATTACATTTTACTTACTTGAAATTTTGCTAATTAATAGCTTAGACCAGTCAAACTAGTGCATAAGTAGATTGTACCAAAGACTTTATAATCAAACACATGATCTTTTTTTTGTCATTGCTAGTCAAAGTCATTACTATCCACTTTTTGAAGTGGTTTTATGGTTTGAATGGTTTCAAATTTTGTTTTGTCGAGACCTTTTCCACATTTTTTTGTCATTGCTAGTCAAAGTCATTACTATCCACTTTTTGAAGTGGTTTTATGGTTTGAATGGTTTCAAATTTTGTTTTGTCGAGACCTTTTCCACATGTGGCAGATTTTAACATATATGGGATTTGAACATTATCGAGGTCCGTACAGTGACATAAGATTACATACATGAATGTCATTTGGACGGATGTGGAATTTGGTCTCTTTTTGAGATTGAAAATATTTAATATGATGGTCGACAAACAGAAAGTAGTTGCGTATTTGATAATTTCAAGACACATCTAATAGTCCAGTTATAATACATCGATCCCTTGCATAATATTTTTAAAAAAATAGGGAAACGATAAATAATCAGATTGTACAGTTCATCCCCTGCCTTTTTTTCTTTTATCTTAAAATTTCCATTGATCACTTTTATAACTGTACAATCTGGAAAAAGTTTCATATAAGATATGGGCAGAAAATCCAAAGCATCGACCGACAAAAAGTAGACTGCATATGGAATCTTTGCGGCACAACTGACATTATAAACCTCCAGTCTAAACATAGCATCGTTTCTTCCATGCAATATACTATGTGCATAGGACTTCCCTTCCATGAATTGAACTAGCGTATGAAAGCAAAAAATGCATTTGATTTTATTCCAAATAATATGCAAGTTTTTTCCCCCATTTTTCATTAAAAATCACTGGTAATCATAACAATAGACGTCTACAATGTTTAAGGAGATTAAGTTTACGAATTTGTTGCAATACAATAACAATTATCTGCACTGAAAACACCTACGATTATATTTCAACAGTTCAGCACTGAATCTTTTTAAAACCTCCCTATCTTTTGATATTGAAGAGAGCTGTCAAGTAGCTTAGAACACATAACTTCTGAATCTGTTTTTCATTTTACAACTTCTTAAATGTTATATTTTTCACTTATCTTAATAACGTTTTATAATAACAGCCTATAAAACAGTTTGAAGAAACATGCACTTAACATTATTTATTTAACTCTTTTACTGACATTTGCTGATTAGTATTTGTTTGCACCTAACATTTAACCTATATAATTTAGTCGTCGATGGCTTCATTGCTAGTAGGTGCGTTCGATAACAGTGAGGTACTAAAATCATCGGGTTACTTAATATTCTGCCTAATATTAATACAAAAACTAATGTCATTTATAAATAAGCTAACATTAGATTTTAATATGTTACTGAGGTGGACCTGCACTTTTCATTAATCGTGTTCAAATGGAATGTTAAACTTCTTCCGATCGGTAATAGCAAAAGCAAAGCGCTGCATGGCAGTTTTGAAAATTCCTTGCAGATTAAAACATGACTTTGCATTATCAAGATTAATATTTAATTTATTTCCTCCTATACAAGAGGATGAAATATTACATATCAAAATTGCGTAGAAAAAAAACCAATCGATATATATGCGAGAAGAAAACTGACACCAAATCTTAACATTATCAGGAAAAAAAAGAAAAATCGGAAAGTTTTTATCCAATAGCAAAATTAAAAGCGAAAACACATCAAACGAATAGAAACAGTTGTCATATTCCTGACGTAGGTCAAGCGCTATATGACACTCATAACAGACCATACAAGATTATCTGCACAAAACTTAAGTAATGTGGAAAGGAAAACAATACAGAACGGACGCCTTTGAACCGAGCTAGAGCCGACTATCAGAACATAGATTATATTTCTATCGAAGGGTTTGCGTCAGCTAATGTATGATGTTTAGATTCTCTTGATGAATAATCACTCGATAAAATAGTCGTTTGTTTTTGCTGTAGTCAGGTAGTATTTTCATTTTAGCGGGAGTTCTAACATTACCATTTAGGCGGGAGCCATAAAACCAGGTCCAGCCCACTATTGTTTTATCAAATGTCCTGTAACAAGTCAGGAAAATAGCAGAAGTTATTATCCACAGTCCGTTTTTATTAATATTTGCGTTTGCTTTTTTTGTAGTTATTTTTTTCTGTTGTTCCATTGGTTTCCTTTTATAACATTAACGGTACCAATTTTTCTGCACCAGATGCGCTTTTCGACAAAATATGTCTCGTCAGTGATGCTCGTGGCCAAAATATTTGAAATACAAAATTTATATAAAAGATGAAGAGCTATAATCCAAAAGGTCCAAAAAATATAGCCAAACGCGTGAAAGGAATCAGAGCTTTGCAAGAGGGAGATACATTCCTTGATTTATAATATTTTTTAACAATTAGTAACAGCAAATTGTAATAACACAAACAAGCCGTATTTTCACGCCAGTACCGAAGTACTGGCTACTTGGCTGGTGATACCCTCGGGGACTAACAGTCCACCAGCAGAGGCATAGACCCAGTGGTAGTAATAACATTAACGGTACCAATTTTTCTGCACCAGATCCGTATTTCGACAAAACATGTCTCTTCAGTGATGCTCATGGCCAAAATATTTGAAATCCAAAGTTTATATAAAAGATGACAGTTTATATATAACACGTGATGTGTATGTGTTTGTTTCTCTCGGTTGTAGATTGTTATCCGGAATTGTTTTTGTTTAATCGAATTATGACTATTGAAAAGTTGTATACTACTGTTGCCTTTATTTGTGGGTGAAACAAGATTTGTTAGATGATGGTTATAATATTCTAACGGAATAAAATACCGTATTTGCATTGAATAACATGTAAATGTACTTAAAATACCTACCCCAAAATCTGTTTCAATAGTAAAACACTTATATTTAAACCGTTCTTTTTCTTTTGATATTAAAGAGCGCTGAATAGTAACTGATGAATTCCTTTTTTTTTTTATCAATATGCATGATATGGTAAATGATGCAACTTTCACTTATCTAAATAACTTTGACTCATAACATGCTATTAAACAGTTTGAAAAACTTAGCATTTAACATGATTTATTTTACTATTTTACTGATATTTCCTGGATACAACTTGTTTACACTGCAATTCTAATCATTATCAAAATGGAAACCTTTTTGTGTTCAGGTATGGAAACAAAATCTATAAATTTATCGAACTGAGTTAAAAAATGTAGTAGCACATTTTACAAACAAATTGAAAAACAATATCATACGTACATTACAATGAATATCTTTTGCTTTACAATGTTTGGACTATTTCACAGTAAAAGAATGTCCTATTCATTTTGGTTGAAATTTATAATTGATCAGAGTGTATAATCAATAGGAGTCGTTTCGTTAAAGTCATATGAAACTACAAATTTAAAATTAAATGAAAATGTTTCATTTGCTTGAATACTAGTTAAGTTTTACCCTTAAAGAAGTGATCTTTTTTAAAAGAAAATCCTTTGTATTATCAAAATCATCATTAACGTACAGATACGGGTATTGACTCAAATATAAAAAAAATCAAATCTTAAAATTGAGAATGGAAATGGGGAATGTGCCAAAGAGACAACAACCCGACCATAGAAAAAAAAACAACAGCAGAAAGTCACCAACAGGTCTTCAATGTAGCGAAAAATTCCCGCACCAGGAGGCGTCCTTCAGCTGGCCCCTAAACAAACATATACTGTTCAGTGATAATGAACGCGATAGTAATTTCCAAATTGTACACAAGAAACTAAAATTAAAATAATACAAGACTAACAAAGGCCAGAGGCTCCTGACTTGGGACAGGCGCAAAAATGCGGCGGGGTTAAACATGTTTGTGAGATCTCAACCCTCCCCCTATACCTCTAGCCAATGTAGAAAAGTAAACGCATAACAATACGCACATTAAAATTCAGTTCAAGAGAAGTCCGAGTCTGATGTCAGAAGATGTAACAAAAGAAAATAAACAAAATGACAATAATACATAAATAACAACAGACTACTAGCAGTTAACTGACATGCCAGCTCCAGACTTCAATTAAACTGGCTGAAAGATTATGATTTCATCATTATGAACATCAGGCACAATCCTTCCCGTTAGGGGTTTAGTATCATACCATCATAACATATATGAGAAGAACATAACCCGTGTCATGCCAACAACTGGTTTTTGAATACATGTGTTTAGTTCCGATGCAAAGACCCTATAAGTGAATCAATGTTAACGCCAAAATATGCAATATTTAATGACCTGACAACAGTATCGTAACTATATCCCTTCTTAATAAGTCTATTCAAAGGTTTTGTTAGTTTTTGAGGTGAATACTGACACCTTTGTGCTTTATAAAGAATATTTCCATAACAAATTGGATGTGAAATACCTGAACGTATAAGAATAAAATTGAGAATGGAAATGGGGAATGTGTCAAAGAAACAACAACCCGACCAAATAAAAAACAACAGCAGAGGGTCACCAACAGGTCTTCAATGTAGCGAGAAATTCCCGCACCCGGAGGCGTCCTTCAGCTGGCCCCTAAACAAATATATACTAGTCCAGTTATAATGAACGCCATACTAATTTCCAAATTGTACACAAGAAACTAAAATTAAAATAATACAAGACTAACAAAGGCCAGAGGCTCCTGACTTGGGACAGGCGCAAAAATGCGGCGGGGTTAAACATGTTTGTGAGATCTCAACCCTCCCCCTATACCTCTAACCAATGTTGTAAAGTAAACGCATAACAATACGCACATTAAAATTCAGTTCAAGAGAAATCCGAGTCTGATGTCAGAAGATGTAACCAAAGAAAATAAACAAAATGACAATAATACATAAATAACAACAGACTACTAGCAGTTAACTGACATGCCAGCTCCAGACTTCAATTAAACTGACTGAAAGATTATGATTTCATTATATGAACATCAGGCACAATCCTTCCCGTTAGGGGTTTAGTATCATACCATCATAACATATATGAGAAGAACATAACCCGTGTCATGCCAACAACTGTTTTTTAGAATAAATGTGTTTAGTTCCGATGCAAAGACCTTATCAGTGACTCAATATTAACGCCAAAATATGCAATCTTTAATGACTTGACAACAGTATCGTAATTATATCCCTTCTTAATAAGTCTATTCAAAGGTTTTGTAAGTTTCTGAGGTGAATACTGACACCTTTGTGCTTTATAAAGAATATTACCATAAAAAATTGGATGTGAAATACCTGAACGTATTAGAAGTCAGCATGTTGAGCTATATTTACGAATGATGTCTTTATACCGATGATAAAATTTAGTAAATGTTTTGACTAGTTTGTGATATCGAAAACCCTGGTGTAATAATTTTTCAGTAATACATAAATTTCTCTCGTAAAAATCGAAAACATTGTTTCATACACGAGCGAATCGTACAAGTTGAGATATATAAACACCGTAAGATGCTGACAAGGGAACGTCACCATCTAAAAACGGATAATTAACGATAGGAAATGAAAAATCATCCCTTTTATCATAAATTTTAGTATTCAGCTTTCCATTAGTGATATAGATATCAAGATCGAGAAAAGGGCAGTGGTCATTGTTAGTATTAGCTTTATTTAAAGTAAGTTCAACAGGATAAATTTCATTAATATACATACTGAAGTTGCCATTATTGAGAGCCAAAATATCATCCAAATATCTAAAAGTATTATTAAATTTGTTTATCAGATGTTGTTTCGATGGGTCTTTGCTTATTTTTGTCATAAATTGTAACTCATATCAATACAAAAACAGGTCCGCAATAAGTGGTGCACAGTTAGTCCCCATTGGAATTCCGATAATCTGACGATATACGGAATCTCCAAAGCGAACAAAAATGTTATCTAGTAAAAATTCAAGGGCATATATAGTATCAAAGCATGTCCAATTAACATACTTTTTTTGTTTATTGCTACTCTGCATGTTGAGCTATATTTACGAATGATGTCCTTATACCGATGATAAAATTTAGTAAATGTTTTGACTAGTTTGTGATATCGAAAACCCTGGTGTAATAATTTTTCAGTAATACATAAATTTCTCTCGTTAAAATCTAAAACATTGTTACATATACGAGCGAATCATACAAGCTGAGATATATAAACACCGTAAGATGGTGACAAGGGAGCGTCACCATCTAAAAATGGATAATTAACGATAGGAAATGAAAAATCATCTCTTTTATCATAAATTTTAGTATTCAGCTTTCCGTTAGTGATATAGATATCAAGATCGAGGAAAGGGCAGTGGTCATTGTTAGTATTAGCTTTATTTAAAGTAAGTTCAACAGGATAAATTTCTTTAATATACATACTGAAGTCGTCATTATTGAGAGCCAAAATATCATCCAAATATCTAAAAGTATTATTAAATTTGTTTATCAGATGTTGTTTCGATGGGTCTTTGCTTATTTTTGTCATAAATTGTAACTCATAGCAATACAAAAACAGGTCCGCAATAAGTGGTGCACAGTTAGTCCCAATTGGAATTCCGATAATCTGACGATATACGGACTCCCCAAAGCGAACAAAAATGTTATCTAGTAAAAATTCAAGGGCATTTATAGTATTGTAACGGATTTCGGCCTCGTTGTTCAACAGTTTGAGTCCCCTCCCCCTTTTCACTTTTTATTAGATTAAATTTCTGTTTAAACCGTATTGGATACTTATAAATTTTTGAATATGTTTCTTTTTATCAGAATAAGTTATATTAGATATTTATTATGAACAGTAACTTGAGCAAAGATAAAAATAACGTCAAGTCCTCCCTGAAACTGAGTCGCCTTTCTATTTATTTTTGTACAGTGTAAATACAGAAGTTCAATATACTGGACCTACCTTTATATATTTGTTGATGATTGTATTATGTTGTTTTAATCTCTATGTATAATTATATTGAGTGAATTAGTTAACCTGGTCAAGTTTCTAGAGACTCAGAGTCTCTCTTTTTCCTTGTAATGTCCGCCATGTTTACTCGAGTCGCTTTACCGTAAACCGTCAAAGTGCACTGTCGTGAACGGCAATATTACGTTGAAATAGAGTCTTTCGAGTCGCTTTTGACGTCAATATGAAGTCTTTTAAGTCTTTTTGTTGTATATATATTGCACTACCAGTGAGTGCGTTAGTCGTGATCGGACTACCGTGGCAAAAGGTTGCTTACAATCACAAGCCTAATAATAAATCCTTTTTCACTGTAACTTACAATTTGAGTCTTGCACTTTTAAAAGGTTAGGAAATATTTTGTCAGAGTTTTACTTTATGTAAAACATAGATTTATAATTTTATATTATAAGAGACTCTAAAGATTAGAGATCATTAGACGTACAAAAAGTTATATACTGAAAAGTACAGAAAAGTCAGAAATATAAAATATTCCATATTTTATACAGAGACTCACCGGCGCAGTCTCGAGTCTTAAAGTCGCTATTCAATAAGACGTCAATATAGTTTTTCTTCAGAGAAAGTAACAGTTAAAGTTATTCTTGTATTATTTACTCGATATACCACTAGTATAGAAACTGCAATTATTAACGATTCTTTACATATATATTACGAAGTCAAATATTCACAAAAAGTACAGTAAAACCCGGAGTCGCAACTGTTGAGAATTCGACATAACTTATATAATTATAGAGATTTCTATAATTACTTGTTAATAAGAATATTTTATTTAATACATGTGTATATAGAACTTGACCAGAGTACTCACTAGCTTGCATACTATTTAAGTGTTATTTATTGTGTTGATCTGATGTAAAAAGAGATACAATATTGAAATTGTCTGAATTACATATATATATATATATATAACTGATCATAGTAACACTTCATTAAATCATTAACTTTAAACGAATTATTTATTTCTGTCTTCTGAATCAACGCATCTTTAAATACACCTATTGGATTACAGGGTTGAGTTAACCCAAGGGAGCAGTCATTTGAAACAGTATTTATTGCCGAGTATTAGTTTGTCTGGCGAATTGTCTAGTTTTGTCAGTGGGTCAGAGTTTCACTTCAGGGTAACGAAAACGCTATAGCAACACAGAGCGAAAACGTTACATTTGGTGGCCAATGTGGGGAGTCCCAAATTCTAAGGGGCTCTCCGAACTAAGCTGAAGTGAAATTCATATAAATATTTAAAGAAATATAATTAATTCCGTTTAATAAATAAATATGTCAAAAACAAATATCAGACAACCCAGTTTTGTTGTTATTGAAGAAGAGGAAAATAGTGCAAGTCCGTTTGGGGTTCGATCACGGCTCCCCGCAATGTCCGTGAACCTGGACTCAGATATGAACAGGAGTCTTATTGATTTGACACCATCAGGGGAGGTTCAAATGCGGGTAAATAGGGAAAAGCATGATGAATTCACTAGTCCACGAGCTCAAACGGGAGTTACTGAAAAGTCTATGCAGACTTCAACAGAAAATATAGATGTACCTAAACTTAAACAAGAGTTAAATGAAATAAGGGAGAGGGAAAGCATGTTAATGGGTTTATTGGAGAGTCATTCAGGCGACGAGTGTCGCAAATCACGGGAATCCTATGGAGGGGGAGATAGTTTTTGTAGTAAGGTTTTCCCTGGTCTCCTAAATGACAGGAGGCGGCAACAGGCAGATCTCCGCGGTCAAAGTAGTGACCAGTGCTATGGGCCCAGCACTAACTCTCTATGGCAGGCACCTCACAACATAAATGATGAGGGGTGCAGTACTGTCCGAGTGGACAGAAACGGGTGTGTAGACACCATGACTCCTCCTGTAAGAAGGGCTACTAATGCAGTAGCAGGGAATGGAAATTATAGTGAGAACTCCTATCCAACTTTTAATATAAATGATAACACAGTCAATAATTGTGTACCTCAAATAAATGAACCTTCAGTTCATTTCAAAAATAAGAAAACAATTACGTTTGACGGAACAGGTAGTTGGCAAGACTTTTTAGTTCAATTTGAACTAATATCTACTGTGAATAAGTGGGATAACGGCATGAAAGCTTATGAACTTGCAACTAGTTTACGTGGAGTTGCACAAGGAATAGTGACTGATATTGAGCCTGCTAAAAGGTTAAATTATGACTATCTTGTATCTGCTTTGACATCTCGTTTTGAGCCTGCAAATCAAGTAAATATGTACAAAGTACAAATGAATTCTATTTATAGAAAGCCTAGTCAAACTTTGCCAGAAATGGCACAAGAAATTCGTAGGGTAACTAGACAAGCTTATCCGACTGCACCTATTGAAATAAGGGATCAACTAGCCAAAGACTGTTTTGTTCGTGCAATTAATGATCCAAAAATACAATTATCAATATTTCAAAGAGAACCAAAAACAATTGATGATTGTGTAAGGTTTGGTCTTGAATATGAAGCTTTCACTGTTGATCAAAAGAGATTAAATAATGCCAAACCGGCAACACGCATGTTGTCCGAAAATGATGATTCTGCCGAATATGATGTAGTTACTCGCTTGGCAAAGATAAGTGAACAAATGGAGAAATTGACAAATAAAGAGGGTCAAAATTTTAGTAGGATGACGTGTTTTTATTGTGGGAATAAGGGTCACATTAAGAAAGAATGCAGAAAATTTGAATGGGACAAAAGACACAATTGTGTCAAAAGTAACAAATTTGTTCCAAATTTTAATAATCAAAATTCACAATCTAACAATACAAATAACAGTTTTCAAAGACAGGGAAACTGGTAAATGCTGGGGATAAGGACCGTTCACCAGCAGTTGAAGAAGGGGACTCGAGGTCCATTAGTTTAATTAAGTCAAATAAACAAGACAGTTTGTTTGTTAAATGTTTTATTGTTGATGTTGTCGTTAATTGTTTAATTGATACAGGGTCCACAATTTGTGTAATACACCCTAGAAAGTTTGAAAAACTTCCAATTGAGTTTAAACCGGAAATTCAAAGAAATAACCAGCGGCTTTGTTTGGCCGATGGTAGTTTCGTAAATACAATGGGTCATGTAGATTTACCTATCAAAATAGGTAATTATACCATTATTCAAAAATTTACTGTTGCAGAGATTGACGTGCCAGCAGTAATTGGTTACGATTTTTTACATAAAAATAACTGTACCATAGACATGGGCAAGGGTGTACTATTATTGAAGGACTCAAAAATAGATTGTATAAAAGAGAGTCAAATGAGTTCAACTTTTAAAATAAAACTTAGTGACAAACTCACTATTCCACCCAATACAGAAGTTATCATATCAGGAATTGTTGAAGGTGATTCTAGTAGTATAATGAATGCTATAGTTGAACCAATACCATCAAAACATACTGATACTTTACTAGTTGCTAAAGCACTAGTGGACCCCAGTTGTGGTCAAGTACCTATACGAATGGTTAACTTAAGTAAATATGAACAAATAATGCAGCCTTTCACACATGTTGCCACATGTGAACTTATTGACACAGGTTCAGTTTTCAATGAACCAAGGTCAGAAAAACTCAGGCGGTTGAGTTCATCATCATGTGACGAAGTAAATGAATTACCTAGTCTTTTGCAAGATTTGAAATTAAGGAGCAGTGAACTTTTGAATGAGGGTCAAATTGATCAGTTAGAGTCTCTTTTAAAAAGACACATTCAAACATTTTCTAAAAATAAAGATGATTTAGGAAGGGCTACTGCCATTAAACATAAAATTGACACTGGTAATGCCAAACCAGTTAAGCAACCCCCTAGGCGTTTACCTCTAACAAAAAGGGATGAAGTCGATAAAGAAATTCAACGTCTTTTGGACGGTAAAATAATTGAGCCTTCAAAAAGTCCCTGGGCATCTTGTATAGTGCCTGTGACTAAGAAAGATGGCTCCACGAGAATTTGTATAGATTTTAGACCCATAAATAGCCTTACAATTAAGGACTCGTACCCGTTATGCCGCATAGACGACTCTCTGGATGCTCTGAGAGGCTCTAAATGGCTGAGTGTACTTGATCTTTCCAGTGGATATTGGCAAGTTGAGATGGACGAAAATGATAAGGAGAAAACAGCTTTTACCAGCACAAAAGGGCTATTTCATTTTAACGTAATGCCTATGGGTCTGTGTAATGGGGTTGCCACTTTTCAACGCCTAATGGAGTATACTTTGGCTGGCCTTAATTGGCAGACATGTCTGATTTATATTGATGATATAATAGTGTTTTCAGATTCATTTGAATCTCATTTATCAAGACTAAGTGATGTATTAGATAGAATAGCACTACAAGGACTAAAAGTCTCACCTAAAAAATGTAGTTTGTTTCAGAAACAAGTTTCTTTCCTAGGACATATTGTCTCAAGTGAGGGTATAGCAACAGACCCTGATAAAATTGCTTGTGTAAAAACATGGCCATTGCCAAAATCAATGACAGATGTTCGAAGTTGTCTAGGAACATGTTCGTATTACCGCAAATTTATTAAAAGTTTTGCTGAAATTGCAAGACCACTTCATAAATTAACAGAGAAAAATTGTACTTTTGATTGGACCAATGAATGTAATGACGCTTTTGAGAAACTCCAAATGACTGTAATGTCTGCACCAATTTTAGGCTACCCTGATATGACAAAACAATTCATACTAGATACGGATGCTAGTGGTTTCGGAATTGGTGCAGTCCTTTCTCAAATTCATGAAGGCAAAGAGGTTGTAGTAGCATATTACAGCAAATCCCTCAGTAAAGCGCAAAGACAATACTGTGTAACAAGACGAGAACTTTTGGCTGTAATATTAAGCATTAAACATTTTCATCACTATCTCTATGGTACACATTTTAAAGTACGAACAGATCATGGAGCTTTAACTTGGCTTCTCAGGTTCAAAAATCCTGAAGGTCAAATGGCCAGATGGCTTGAGACTTTAAACACATATAATTTTGAAATTCGTCACCGCCCTGGTAAACAACATGGTAATGCAGACGGTTTGTCTCGCAGACAATGTTTTCCATGTAGTCATTGTTCAAAACAGGATCAAAAAGAAATTGATAATTCCGATGAAACTTTTGAAACGGTTGACTTTTTAAGAATGGTGCAGGACTCTCAAGAGGCCTCTTGTTCAAATAAATCAGACTCAGCTATGTGGTATGAGCATAAAACAAATGAGGAAATGTTTGAAGCTCAAAAGAGCGACAATGTGTTGTTCAATTTATTCCGTCTGAAGTCTGATAATAATAACAGACCTGAATGGGCCGATGTGGCTTTACACGATGTAAAACTTAAGAAATACTGGTCTCAGTGGGATCGCATTGTACTAATAAACAATGTGTTGTACCGAAAGTGGATAAACACTACCACTGAAGAAAGTAATTTACAATTCATAGTCCCTGAAATCTGGAAAGAAAATATTATGAAAATGTTACATGATGACATACAAGTTGGCCATTTTGGCATTCACAAAACTGTAGCCAGAGCACAGAATAGATTTTATTGGGTTAATCATAAAGATGAAATAACCAAATGGGTGCAAAACTGTATTGTTTGCAATTCACGCAAACAGCCTCCCAGAAAAGCTAAAAGCAAAATGAAACAATATAATGTGGGTGCTCCAATGGAAAGAGTTGCCTTGGATATAATAGGACCCTTACCGATTTCATATAAAAATAACAAATATGCTTTGATTGTAACAGATTATTTTACTAAATGGGTAGAAGGCTTTCCCATGCCAGATATGGAAACTACTACCATAGTTGATAATTTAGTTAACCATTTCTTCTGTAGATTTGGAATACCTTGTCAAATGCACTCAGATCAAGGGAGACAATTTGAGTCTGGTTTATTTAAGGAACTTTGTGCTAAGTTAAAAATTGACAAAACAAGGACTACGTCATTTAGGCCACAGAGCAATGGTCTTGTGGAGCGTTACAATAGAACTCTTGAAAATACAATTAGTAAATATATCAGCAAAAATCAAAGGGATTGGGATGAGCAACTTCCTTGGGCTTTAATGGCTTACAACTCATCAGAACATGAAACGACTAAGTTTAGTCCTAGTATGCTTATGCTAGGCAGAGAAATACAATTGCCAGTTGATTTGATATATGGTCCCCACTCCCAGGAAATTGAATATCCCGACGAAACAGTATCACACAATGATTATGTTAAAAATATGCAGGAAGGCATATGGAAAGTGTCTGCTAAAGCACGACAAAATATTTCTAAAAATAGTGACAAACAAAAACGTCAGTGTGATGTTAAGGCACATGAGAACACATACAAGACAGGCGATGTAGTATGGCTTTATACTTTTAATCGAAAGCCAAAACTGAGTCCAAAGTTACAAAGGAATTGGGATGGGCCATACTTTGTTGTAGAAGTTATATCGGATTTAATATATAAGATTAAAAAGACAGCAACGTCTAAAATGCAAATTGTGCATCATGATAGGCTAAACCCATTCTTTGGTGATATTCAAAACTGGGTCAACGAACAAGAAAATCAAAGAACTGACAATACTGTTAACACTGTGATTGCCGCTGGTATCTGAAAAATAAATAAAATGTGTTTCAAATTCGTATTTGAAATTTGAAAGTTAGTAAATGTGTTTGAATAAATGAAGAATGCATTTTGTGTGTTCATATATATTAATCATAGCGAGGTTTATTGCTGTGTGTTAATAAAAAGTAATGTGTTTCATTTTTTTTAATAAAATGAAAAACAGAAATTTAAGTATAAATACTTACCAAAGTATGCAAGCAAAATTATGGGTACTGGTCAACTGTGCTGTATGTTTAAATTGAATATATTCTCAGAACAGTATTTTTATACTTCAGATGGTTTTCTTCTGTTATCACTGTGGTGCTCAGTACAACCTAAGAAGCCAATTAACAAGACATGTAAGGGACAAACATCCTAAGAAGATGCTTCAGTGCAGATTTTGCTCTTACTTGGTACCAACAAGTAAGAGGTTCCGCCTGATTGAGCATGAAAAGAATGTCCATAGACATATCCTGAATCCAAGAACCAACAACAGAGAACTTGTAATCCCAGAAACTCCGACAAGAAATCCAGTGCCAACCTCTAATTTTAATACAAGACAAAGTTGCACAGTCACTAGACCAAGAGAAGTAACACCACCAACAACACCTATATTGACAAGGTCTATTAAACCTATTTCTCCATTGTCAGAAATATCCCCTTGTAGCATTTCCTTGGGAATTGAGGATTACAGCTCCGTGTCACCTGTCAAGAAGAACTTAGTAGATCTTTTTGACTCTCCTACAAGACAGGCTGTGGAAGAGCCCAGAGAAGAAACTAGTATGGTACCTGAGAAACCAACACTAGAACCATCCACAGTTACTACTACTTTGAGGGATAGTAGTCATTTGGCTTTGCCAGCTATTGGGGATGAAGTCTGTCCTGAAGACAGATTTCAGGCTCCACCCTCCCGCTTCCAGTGTTCCTATGAAGCTTCCAAGTGCATGCTAGTGGCCGAGAAGGCAAAGAAGACAGGAAAATATACAGGCAGTGTATTGCCAGTAGGATATGGATGTGTTAAGAAAGAGGAAATGTGTATTCTGCCAGATGGGACAGTTTACAAACTGTCTGCGACATGGGTACCAGATCCATCTTTCCAGATTTTGAAGTCAGAAGACACACAGACCGAAGAGCGTCAAGTTCAACAAACCAGTACGCAAACAGATGATAAGCGTGTTGTGCTTACAACAACAGCCACTCAGACGAGGAGAGTTATTAAGAAAGAGAGTGAGGCCCAAACAGAAGATTGTAGAGTGGTAATGGAAAAAGACACAGAAGAAGAACTAGAGCTGGACATAGAGGAAGAATACATGGATTTTGACTTTTATCATTAGAACAGTTTTAAATTTGGACAATTATAGGCTTTTAGAAATTAGTTATTATGTAAAAATTTATGTTTAAGGTAGAGTAATTAGGAAAATTTTTGGGTTGGGTAAAAGTTTTTGATAGTTTGGGAAGGGATTGGTTATTTAAAAAAAAAAATTAATGAAACTTAGATGTTTCATTCCAGTTTAGAGTGTTGTGTGTTGAGAATATGCAAAGTGGTATATAAAGTGCATTTATTTATTGTATTTATTGAATCAATTTTGAAGAAATGTGTATTATAAAGGTAGTATATTTATTAGTGCTAAACAAATATTTTAGTAAATCAACTTGTCCGAGGTCGGACAATTTTTTAAAGAAGGGGGCAATGTAACGGATTTCGGCCTCGTTGTTCAACAGTTTGAGTCCCCTCCCCCTTTTCACTTTTTATTAGATTAAATTTCTGTTTAAACCGTATTGGATACTTATAAATTTTTGAATATGTTTCTTTTTATCAGAATAAGTTATGTTAGATATTTATTATGAACAGTAACTTGAGCAAAGATAAAAATAACGTCAAGTCCTCCCTGAAACTGAGTCGCCTATCTATTTATTTTTGTACAGTGTAAATACAGAACTTCCATATACTGGACCTACCTTTATATATTTGTTGATGATTGTATTATGTTGTTTTAATCTCTATGTATAATTATATTGAGTGAATTAGTTAACCTGGTCAAGTTTCTAGAGACTCAGAGTCTCTCTTTTTCCTTGTAATGTCCGCCATGTTTACTTGAGTCGCTTTACCGTAAACCGTCAAAGTGCACTGTCGTGAACGGCAATATTACGTTGAAATAGAGTCTTTCGAGTCGCTTTTGACGTCAATATGAAGTCTTTTAAGTCTTTTTGTTGTATATATATTGCACTACCAGTGAGCGCGTTAGTCGTGATCGGACTTCCGTGGCAAAAGGTTGCTTACAATCACAAGCCTAATAATAAATCCCTTTTCACTGTAACTTACAATTTGAGTCTTGCACTTTTAAAAGGTTAGGAAATATTTTGTCAGAGTTTTACTTTATGTAAAACATAGATTTATAATTTTATATTATAAGAGACTCTAAAGATTAGAGATCATTAGACGTACAAAAAGTTATATACTGAAAAGTACAGAAAAGTCAGAAATATAAAATATTCCATATTTTATACAGAGACTCACCGGCGCAGTCTCGAGTCTTAAAGTCGCTATTCAATAAGACGTCAATATAGTTTTTCTTCAGAGAAAGTAACAGTTAAAGTTATTCTTGTATTATTTACTCGATATACCACTAGTATAGAAACTGCAATTATTAACGATTCTTTACATATATATTACGAAGTCAAATATTCACAAAAAGTACAGTAAAACCCGGAGTCGCAACTGTTGAGAATTCGACATAACTTATATAATTATAGAGATTTCTATAATTACTTGTTAATAAGAATATTTTATTTAATACATGTGTATATAGAACTTGACCAGAGTACTCACTAGCTTGCATACTATTTAAGTGTTATTTATTGTGTTGATCTGATGTAAAAAGAGATACAATATTGAAATTGTCTGAATTACATATATATATATAACTGATCATAGTAACACTTCATTAAATCATTAACTTTAAACGAATTATTTATTTCTGTCTTCTGAATCAACGCATCTTTAAATACACCTATTGGATTACAGGGTTGAGTTAACCCAAGGGAGCAGTCATTTGAAACAGTATTTATTGCCGAGTATTAGTTTGTCTGGCGAATTGTCTAGTTTTGTCAGTGGGTCAGAGTTTCACTTCAGGGTAACGAAAACGCTATAGCAACACAGAGCGAAAACGTTACAGTATCAAAGCATGTCCAATTGACATATGATAGTTTTTTTGTTTATTGCTACTAAAAAATGACCTAAAAGAGTTTGAACATATATATTCACATTCTGATTTTTTAAATGCCCATTTAATTAGGTGTGTGAATTTTTTCTTAATGAGAATGTGTGGCAATGTGGTATACAGGGTAGAAAAATCAAAACTTTGAACAGATTCAAAATCACCAATATAAGCATGCAATTTATCAAGTACTTCCAACGAGTTCTTGACACTCCAAAAGTAATTAATTCCACTTTTTTCGAAGGCCTTATTTGAACAATTTATTATCAGGTTTTTGATGGTACCAAGTGTGCTGGTAAGAAGAATAGACAATTCAGTAGTGGAACAATGGCTTGAAGACGACATAAATCTATATTTGTAAGGTGTTTTGTGTAGCTTCGGAAGCCAATGCATGCATTAGTTCAATAATTTCAATAACTTTAAAATTTCAAAAAACCTTGTTTCATGACTTAAGTCTTGAGGGTCATACCCCCAATATTTACTAGTATAAAAATTTCAGTGTGAAACGGTAATTTTGTTATCAATAATAATTCCAATAATTCTTGTCCACCAGCCTCAAGATTCGTGTTCTGCCAACAGTATTTGTAATGCAGTAACGGTTTTCGTCTGAAAGGATAACTGTCTTGACTGCTGATGTCGACAATTTTGACGATGTGTGGCTCACTGCAGTCGTTCAGGGCGATCACGTGTCATGAGAATATGACATCTGAAAGGACAACGAAAATTCAGGTTACAAGAAATTGATCAACGCCGGACTTTATCATTACTGATTGATACCTTTCATGATAACTATAAGCATTTAGTAATGTTCTATTGCATTGTTTATTAGTATATTTCTCTGTCCTGAATGTTCTTCTATTTATTTATACTGTTTTCCGGTCATGTAATGTTGTCATTTTAATGTAATATTTAACATTGCAAAAGCGCGAGGTTTGGCTAGCCACAAAACCAGGTTCAACTCACCATGTTTTCTTCGTCCTGTAGCAAGTCAGGAACATGTCAGCTGTTATCTTATTTTTCGTTTCTCTGTGTGTTGCATTGTCGTTTTGTTTTTTGTTGCACTTCCACTGTTTCTGTTATTTTGTTGTTTTCCTCTCATACTTGATGTGTTTCCCTCAGTTTTAGATTGTAACCCGGATTTGCTTTCTTTCAAACGATTTATGACTTTCGAACAGCGGTATAGTACTGTTGCCTTTATTGATCGCTGTTTAATGATGATTGTCTGACAGATTGTTTTTCGTAGAGGTGTCGTTTATATGTTCTTGTTTTATATATAGGTCGTCAAGATATCCCAATAGCATGCGTGTGAATCCCGGCGAGGGAAGAACAAAAATTTGTTCCCACCAATCCACCATTTTCTACATTTGAAAATGCCTGTACGGAATATGACAGTTCTTGTCCATTCGGTTTTTATTTGTTTTGTTATTTGATTTTGCCATATGATTATGGACTTTCCGAATTGATTTTCCTCTAAGTTCAGTATTTGTGTGATTTTTCTTTTGTTAACATCGTTTTGCTGATACTAAGAGTAATTATGAATATAATGCGTGTTTTCACCTTCATCGGTGATCCAAAAGATGGATCTGTCGTTGAGTTGTTACTTGATTTGACATGTATATATGTCGTGTACAAGTTGCGATTTTGTACAGGTTATAACATGTACAGAACTATTGTACATGTTATAATGTGTACAAAGCAAAAAGACAAGTTATAACGTGTACAATAGTACCCCGTACATGTTAAACATGTACAAAATATTGCTTAAAATGGTTTTAACTGGTACAAAATTTTAAAATTAAGAAGTTTATATTATATATTATAACACATGTCATAAACCTCAATAATATTTTCATATTTTGTTGTATTGTTTATTCATGTTAGTGTGTCTTGTTCATTTTGATAAAATTAATTACAGATTAATAGTTTTAATAATTATGCTTTATTTTTAAATACTTTTAAAACACACATGAAGTCAACACACACTCTTTTCAAAAGAGAGGATTATAATAGATTTAAAACATCAGCATGACATTCGACACATACAATGATCTTATTAATCATAAACAAATAATAATTTGATGCATAAGGTTTAAACCTACATTGAGAGGCTCAAGATCAAAGAGTAGTTTCAATAATTCTTATTTTTTTGTTGATTAAGCGTGTTCCAATGAAAACCATTTTCTGTCTCTGGCTTTAATATGGTGTGCATTGGAGACCTTGCTGTAATTTTTGCATGTTGAAATTAAGGAGGGGGTATACTTCAAGACATTGTTCAGAAAAAAATGAGATGTACCAGTTTTCAACATGATAAAAGCCATGATGTACCGTAATATACAAACAATGACCTGAAACTTTGTGATCCCAGTGCTCTTAAGAAAAAAAAAAACATCTCAACTTTTGATTACTTTCTTTAAAATTCAATAAAACTCCAATGAATTCTGCTTTATCTAAATTTATTTACAAATTTGTACAAAATATTATTGAGAATAATGACAATCGTTATAATAATAGACACATATCTTTATTTTCAAATTTTGTACAAGTTAAAACCATTTTTAAGCAATATATTGTACACCTTATAACCTGTAACATTTTTGTACATGTTATAACCGGTACAAAATCGTAACTTGTACACGACATATATATCACCGCATTATGTATGAAATGGTAAAATAAGACGAAGATATGCCAATTACCCTTAGTTGATTAAGGTTGTGGTTCGTCATTTGAGTTGGCTGTTTATGGGTTGCTAGCCATGTTCACCTGGTCATATTTGCATATAGCGAGTTATACCGCTAATTATACCGTTGTTATGTGGGGTTATACATCATCTAATTGTATACGGCCGCGATTGTCATCTCAATCTTCATTGTCTTAAAAGATTTCCACTATTGGTTTATGGGTTGTAGTTTTTGTATCGGAAAACAAAACTAAGGAGATGTTTACTAATACTATATAGTGGTTCGTGACTATATAAACAAAGGCCTTGACAATATAGGAATATATATATATATATGTATATTAGTAAAAAAATATATATGTAGGTTTTATTGCTGTCAACCAAAAATCACGGTTATGCGTTGACTAATTGGTTCCTAATACGGATGTCAAGAGATCTACAATTTAATACTTGTTGTAGGTAATGTAGATTAAGGTTCATATACACAGCTATGGTTGGACAAACGTTTCATGTACATAAAATTCAATTTTGCTATTATAGTTTCTTTTAATACAGTTTTACATTCTCATTAAAAATACCCCATCAGGATGGTCAGTATGAAGGAAATATTTAAGGATTATCGTTGATTATCTTAACGAAATTGACGCTTGAGCCGATACGGCGAAAGTGAGAAAAGTAATAGAGTTGAGTTGACTAATGATCGCTATATTACCTATGAAGAATTTGTTTATTTCATTGACAACGGACACGGATGCCCTTAGTTTCTAGCGATTATTTTTCATATCATTCTACTGTGTTGAGAAAGGAAATTATCAGTCTCAATCTAGTAAGATCATTTTTTGTTGTTGTAAAAATAGCGATAATGATGGATGCACATCAAGTCATCAAGTTCTAATCAAAGATGAGCCATCAGCATCACCACCGTCATATGAATCTGTGATGAACAATGCTGAAAATAAATGACTACCATTAAATGCTGTTTCCAAGCATATGCAATGGCATGGTTGTAATTTTCCTTGTCTACGACACGGTAGTCCGCATGGAAAAAGAGCACACAATTAGAGCAATCAAAAGATTTGAAAAAATTGACAAAATTTCAAACTCCAATTGCTTTTAAAATTTGCTTCCAAAATGATGTATGTAAACTTGACAATTATTGTTATAATGGCATCGAGAATCGTATACTAGTACTTGCAGATTTCTTTATTTCTGTTAAAATACGTTTAATTTTTAAGTAATCCACAAACCTCATAGTTTTTTTTTATTTCACTGCCGTGTACACAAGGAAGCTAGCATTTCAACCACATTGCAAACTTTTAAGGCTTAGCCTGTTTGTGAATTTTTTAATTTGTAATATACTACATTTTGGAAGCTCAGCGACGATATGCTGCTACAAGTACAATATATATATATCTGACAGGCCATTTTTATATCTATTCAGTTCTAAGATATCATATGAAGTTATTCAGATATCGTATGAAGTTATTCAGATATCTTATGAAGTTATTCAGATATCTTATTAAGAAATCTAGTATTCTTTATGTAGTTTTTTTTTTTTTTATACATTTTTGAACTTGGCTTGCTGTTTCATTGACCTAACGGGGAACCATTCGATATACTGTTGGACGGAGGATTTTTATTTTGGATTGAATATTGTTTTCAGCTGTTGCTACGAATTCTTAATATATTTCGACGGATTTGTTTTTTCACTGCATATATATACAATTTTTGCACCCCGAAAATCAACTAGTCATACATTTCCCGATCCTGATCCTAATAAATATTTTGTAACAGTTATTCATAATTATATGACAGCTTAAAATACAAAATATACCACAACTTTTATAAATTTATAGCTTCGGGATTTAATAAACGAATCTCTTGAAGGATAAAAGAAAAGCGTATTTTGTCAGTTAGTTTTCGTGAATAACTTATAAACTGCATGTAATTGTTTGCTATTTTGCATAAAATATAACCTACTGTCATTTGGCTAAGATATTTGTATGTACATATGATAAAAAGATTTCTTAAGAAATTGAACAATATACCCAAACCATTATCCCGATCTAAATACATATTTAAATGACCTCCTTACCTTTTGATCCTATTCACGGTCTCTTTATTTCAAATACCTGTGTTTGTATTGATCCCATAAACTGAACTCCCCAACATTGAAAAAAAATGGCGAACAACATCGTCTGTGTTTTAGGAGTTTATCTTTTATCTTTACTTGCAGGTAAGAAGAACACAATAGTCACAATTTGTTTGTAATGACTACTTTTATTTCACTAACGGCAGTCGGTATCAAGGTACGCATTTCGTAATATGTTTACATTTTTATATGTGACAGTTCTCTTGCACGTATCGGTCCATCTGTAATAATTAAAATAAATCAGTTTTTGTTGTACTATATATTGACAACAAAAAAAAAAGGTTTTAAGGGTTTAAATCAATCGTTAAAGGCAATACTTACTGCAAACCTTGTCACGGTTTATATACGGGTATGGCAATGAGGTTTCATTGAGGTAAATTGTTTATGAAAATTTCTTTAAATAAGCCAACATACAAACAAGAAACAATTACGTATTTGCCAAACAAGGCACCCGGAAAGAGCGAAATAATCAAATCATAATTATTAAATATAATAAAAGAAATAAAAATACATTATACACAGTATGATATGATTAGTTTGATTAATTTGAACTTCACTAAATTTTGAAGTAAATGAAATAAGTAAGTAAGTAAGCATGCATGGTAAGGATACCAAAGATATTATGACCCATTGTGTATTACCCCGGTCACTTCACTTGACACCGCACGTGTATCTTAAACGACTGTTATATTAAATAACTGCTCCCATAAAAGTGTAAACATAACATTTATCAATAATATATATGTATTTGCCATTTAAAACGTGCCTTCTTTTTCTTTAAACAAAATAGACAGATTGTCAATGATGTATGTAGAACTACATTAGCAGCGAAAAAATGTTTTATATAAAATTGAACCTTTGATAACAAACTGTTAACTCTTTTGTATAGTATGATGAGTCAAGCAGATATTGCGCAAATTTTGGTAAAACTGTTTCAAGGTCATGGCAATGGGTATTTGTAACTGAAATAAAATTCGTTGAAGAAATCGTCAATTTGCTAATGAAATCTTTTTTATTCTATAATAAATACACTTTTTTAAGTGTTCCACGTGTATTCCGTTTAACCATATTATACTGTATATTCCTAGGAAAACAATTATCCGTATTATCCAGTCTTAAGTCTATTAATGAGTAAACGTAATTGTCATATTACATGAAATATATGTAATGTTGGTCACTGGACGGTGATGGATTGTTTTTATTCGAAAATATCATGAATAAAAAAAGCAAAAATGAAAATATTTAATAAATATTCAAATTGTATTGCAACTTCGTTTATAGCTGGTTTTTTTAAAATAATTTTAAAAACATTATGTTTTTGTTGTGTAACATGAAAATAAAACTAACATGTCATGTGCTAACACATAGCTTTCTGGTTGAATATTAATCATGTGTTTATATCATGTCGTATTTACAACATTAAAAAAAGATTTAAATCTTATTTTGACTGTTCAAAAGATCAACTGAACCCGGATGTAATTTCACACATAGTTTAATCATATATTTATCTACATTTAAATGACGGTTAAAATTCTTTCGATAATAAACAAGGGTGTGCTGAAAAAATAACAACATTGGGGTACATTGTAATAGAGGACAAAAGGTTAATGTAATTGCACGATAAAGTTCTTGTGACCTCTTGTGGATAAAAAAATGTCTGCCTTAACACATCCTGCGTATTTTTTAAGGGTATTCAAAATAGAATATTTATATTTTTTTATACCATGAATTATATTATATTGACATATTATGCAGAAATACATGGCTCATGTCATTCTGATGATATAAACATTGGTATTTTAAAATCATAAAAACAAATAATCTTGTTTTTATTATATTAAAATACCCGATGTTTATATTATCCGAATGACATGAAAATGGCACTGGTAATCTTATAGTTCGTTTCTGTGTTTGTTGCATTGTCGTTTTGGTATTTTGTTGCACTTCAGTGTTTCTGTTGTTTCCTCAGTTTTAGTAACACGGGTTTTTTTTCTCTCTCAAGCGATTTATGTCTTTCGAACAGCGGTACACAACTGTTGCTTGTATTTATGTTAATGTAAAATATCAATTCTATTCAAGGTACCAAAAAGACAAGTCATCTTCTTTGTATGAGTCTGTTCCCAGTCTGGAACTTCTAGCCTTTGTTAGTCTTGTGTGCTTTTCACTAAATTTTGGCTTATTTGTATGATTTAGAGTTTAGTGTGGCGTCCATTTTGCTGAAATAGTATAAATATACATTATTGTTTATGGCGAAATTAAGCCCACCTCCGGAGGCGTTTTTTTTTCTCTGCGTGGAAGACCCTTTGGTGACCTTCGGCTGCTTTCTACTTTTTGGTCGAGTTACTATTTCTTGGACACAATTTCTGTTTCCATTCTCAAGTATATATCCTTATCTAATATCAAAACGATAGTTTGCTGTCAAAATAAGAAATGACATATAAATGCAATACCTGGAAAAAACCAGGAGATTCCGAAAATCTGGCAATAATACAAAAACAAGAGGACCAAAGTTAACATTCTTTAAGTCAAAACTTAAAATAAAAAATCGACAAATATAATAACATAACAGTTATCCATAATGCCTTGACCGCGAACAATTTCTAATCACAAAAACGAATTTTATAAATCTAAAACTGATATGGTAAATTATGTGGCTATTAAAAACCGACATTACTATCAATATGCCAACACTGCACACGATAGAGAACTCAATTATTTAATATCTGAATTACGTTTGTGCAGGTTGTATCAAAATCGTGTAGGTAGAGTTCATACCATTAACACGACAAACGCCACATAATTATTTGTTCGGTAACAATTGTACGCTCATTGAGTGCTGTGGCTTAGATTTCATTTTTTTTTACCCTTATGAACATCAAATCCAGTAACTATTCGTTGCCTTTGAGTGTCCTTCCCAACCTTTTCTCCGTCATTTTTCTTTAGAAAATTTTTGATTTATACACATTTTTTTAATTGTATTTGAACATTTAATGCTAAACAGAAAAGTAATAATGAGAACAATACCAGCGTTTTATAAAGAAACACTACTTCAAAGAATCAAAATTGTGTATGTTCAAATACGGAAACAACACTTTATAGATGACGTATGCGTCCAAAGCGCTTTTCTGGATTTACCCTCATTTGGAACGGCCAACACAGAATATGTGAAAGCCATAGATGTATATATGAGAAACGAAACAGTCGAAGAGCTACATGTATATGACAAAAAGGATCAATCATCGATCTTAAAATCTAATCTAGATACATGTAAGGTCATATTTGCCTGAGGTAATTAAAACCCTGATTTCTTAAAAAACTAGGAATATGTAAACGGACAATTTTAGATCTTCTTTTTTACATAGATTTAAGAAAGGTTTGTTATAAATCATGTCAATACAGCAGTAAAATAAAATGAAAAAAAATACTACAAATTTCATGCGACAGAATCGCTTTTCTGGATTTATCGTCCTACGGTCAAGTGAATAGTTGCGAAAGGTAGAACTGTAGAATTAATATAGACTGGTCTTGTTTTCAATTTGAAATGCCATTTTACATGATTTTCAGTCAGTCAGGAGTCTACTTCGTCATAATTATCTCCCCATTACGCCAGTTCATTTTCACAATCGTAGAAATGGAAGCCATTGTTGGGATGACGCGCTACCAATTTTGCTCATGGAAACCGATAAATTTATCCACATTGCACCATTACGATCCTTATATGTCAGTTGTATTTTAAAAGACAAATGTATCAACTAGCTAATGAGCATCAGTTAATGATCTTGTCTGCATTGATTCAATTTAAAACTATTGTCTGATCGGTTGTCAGGTGGAATTTTCGAAAATTCATAAACATTTAAAAAAAATTCTAATTAAAAATTTCGTAGAAGGGCAGACTAGATTTTTTTAGTGTATAAAGACTATAAACCCTAGTTTTCACACACATTTTTTTTCTTTCTCAAAGATATGCATTTTCATCATCCAATTTGAAAGACTGTCGTCAAGTACTTTCAGTAACAAAAAAAGCTATTCGAACACACCTTCTCTGTTTTTGTGACTCATTAGATAGGTATTTCACTTGACCCATATATTTCAACTTTTAGTACTGTTATTTTTTTGTGTTATAAAGTCAATCTGTAGCTTTGATATATAAAAATAATAGAATCTGAAGCGAGACGATGTATGAAATAATCTTACTTTGTACGATATTAATACAAAATATTCAACTCAAACACGCCCTAACATAAAAAGGTGCACTCGACTTTCTCTTTTCGATACAATTGTTACCCGTTTTTTGGAATTTTTTCTTGAGTCACACAGTAGAAGGGCAGACTCGAAAATTTTTAAACTAATAGATTGATATGTTTTCCGTCCGTGGTATTTTTTTCAAAAAAAACCGGAGGTTATGCATTTTCTTCATCCAACTTGAAAGATACCCATGTCGTAGACTTGAAATCTAATTGTTTTGCTTAACTATGTACTAGATAAATTAAAAACTTATGCAAATGGTGTTTTTAAAATAAAACACCTCGTAATTGAGAAGAATATTGTAATTTTGTTTGTTTTTATTAACTTTTAAAATTTTTGTCACTATAGTAAACAATACAGTACACATTTATCGCCTTCTCTTACAAAGAGCTTCGATTCTTTTGTTCTATTTCAACCGGGTTTCCGACTGCAGTTGGATAGTAAAATGCGAAAAACTCAATCACGAGGTTTATGATTTAAAAGTACGGTCTTAACACGGTGCTTTGACTCACACCGAACAGTTAGCTATAAAGGTTACCAAGATTACAAGTGTAAATTAAACCATTCAAACAGGTAAACCAACGGTCTAATCTATATAAAAAACGAGAAACGAGAAACACTTATGAACAACATCAACAAACGACAACTACTGAACTCCTGACTTAAGACAGGTGCAACCAATTGCACATCTCTTTTTTCTTTTTATTTGCTGTCTACAGTATGAATATTAAATAAAAGCACATATTATTAATATATATTCTTTTCTTCAGAAACAGTGAATGGAGGGTCTTACTGTTATTACTATATCGATAGCTATGCTCGCTATGATGGAAGTTACTGTACTAATGGTTGCTGCAGTTACACTTCATACTATCCGTGTTGTTCAGACTATGATAACTATCGAGACAGTGATTACGATTTTTATTATAGTTCCGCAGTGTAAGTGCAAGTAATTATAAGTTCAAAGCCTCTTGTGGAATGTAAAAAATCATAAAATGAGTTTCATAATTGGAGTGTTGTTAATTAAATTTCAAGTAACTATAGCAAGGTCTTCATCGAAAAAGCAGTCTACGTGTATATATGCTGCATCCACTGAAACTATAGTAAAACTTCATTTATATGATATAATGTTATTTATTTGACACAGTTCGATTTAAAGAAGTTTTCATTTTACATCAAAAATATCTCTTTAAACGTCCATGTGTTTTTTTGTTTTTGTTAGTTTTTTTTTTATAGAAGTCTTATATAATTTGAAGAGAAAAGGAATCATCCCTATGCAATCGGAAATCACAGCCGGGGTGAAAGGGCGCGGACACTTTTGCCGTGAATAAAGAGGTCGATTTTTTGTAATGATGATTTTTTTTCAGCTCTTTGTCAGCAACAATGCTTTAATCATATTTGAAAACATTCTTTCTTAAAATATATATAGATTCGTATCATCAACTCGTTGTGTCGATCAATAAAGCTAATTGACGAATTAAGAGAGTTTTTGTTCATAAGATATAGATAGCTAAGTGTTTGATACCATCATATCGTTAATGAGCATGCCTGGTTCAGTTGTATTTTGAATTTAGTGTTTTGTGTTTTAGTGGCGTTCTCGTAGTTAAAACAACATTTTATTTCAAAAGTGCACGAAATACAAATATACAATAGAAATACTGGGATTCGGAAACAAGAAAAACTCATATAAATCCGTCTCCCTTGTGGCGTTCTCTTGCTAGAGAAATGTGCAGATGTTTGGCTATTCGGGATCTATCATGCATTAATGTTTCCGTTTGACCGTTTAAAAGTGCATTTGTATAAATATACCCTTTATTCATGTTCATGAGCCTTTAAAACCCTTCTCGTCATTTGCATGTCATTTAAAATGTATAGATAAACTCATCATAGATACCAGGACTAAATTTTGTATATACGCCAGACGCGCGTTTCGGCTACAAAAGACTCATCAGTGACGCTCGAATCCAAAAAAGTTAAAACGGCCAAATAAGGTACGAAGTTAAAGAGCATTGAGGACCAACATTCCTAAAAGTTTTGCCAATCACAGCTAAGGTAATCTAAGCATGAGGTAAAAAAGCCTTAGTATTTCAAAAATTCTAAATTTTGTAAACAGTTAATTTATATATATAACCATATCAATGGTAATTCATGTCAGCACAAAAGTACTGACTACTGGGCTGGTGATACCCTCGGAGAAATAAATCTCCACCAGCAGTTGCATCGACCCAGTGGTTGTAAATAAACTCATCATAGATACCAGGACTAAATTTTATATATACGCCAGACGCGCGTTTCGTGTACAAAAGACTCACCAGTGACGCTCGAATCCAAAAAAGTTAAAAAGGCCAAATGACGTAAGAAGTTGAAGAGCATTGAGGACTAAAAGTTCCTAAGGTAATCCATGCCTGAATTAGAAAAGCCTTAGTATTTCAAAAGTTCAAAATATTGTAAACAGTTAATTTATAAATAAATTGATCAATGATAATTCATGTCAGCACAAAAGTACTGACTACCAGGCTGGTGATACGCTCGGGGAAATAAATAAACACAGGCATCATAACAAAACTATCAGTGTGAAAGATTGTCTGACTTTAACTTAGTGTTGATAATTTTCAGTAAGATGTATACAAACAAAACCCCAACTTACCATAGATTGTATATTTTTGGTTTGGTTAAATACAGATTTATTCAATTTAACAAGGAACTCTAGTCTGATTGGCAAGTTTCAGTGTACTATGAATATTATTACCCATATCAAATCCAACAATACAGTAATAAGTTAATTAAACAACCTAAGGTAATGTTATTATCTCTATAAAGAAAAGAACCATAGGTGCATGTCAAAAGCCGAATATGGTTTCTTTGATACGAGAGTAAGTTCTTACAAACAATGCGAGTAACACCAAGAAAGTATGTGTAAAAATAGAATTGAAAAGCACAAGGATGTTAAACTTTAACCCTTTTGCATTTTTGTTTTTATAGATCTGGAGGAGCGATCGCGGGCATTGTGATTGGCTGTCTCGTCGGAATGGGCGTGTTTATAACTGTGTGTGTAGTCTGTGTGTGTAATGCAAACCGCAGAAGTACTGCATATGGAGGACAAGTGGTAACTAATCCCGGCGCAACGGTGTCGTACATCAGTACGTCAAATGGGACAGTCGCGCGTAAGTTATGAAAACATTTTCGTTTCCGTTTCCTGTGAAGGCATAATTACATGTATGATAAAATGACTTTGATGAGCTATTTTCAAACGAGTTAAGACAAGTCTCGTAAATACAAGTACTTGTTATGAAAACGTTCTGCAATACAACCATTCTATCTTGAAAAAAGATAAATTTAAACACTCCCTTTTGGAGATAATTTTAACAAACAGGGAACAGCAGGAGAATTTTGCTTTTCTCATACAACATCACACATGCATTTACTGTCCATTTCTCATACAAAATCACACATGTATTTACTGGCCATTACTCATACAACATCACATATGTATTTACTGACTATAATGTCATCACTCATACAACATTACACATGCATAAAGTGACCATTAATCATGCAGCCTTACACATGAATAACCTGACAATTAAGCAAGAAACATAACACATGTAGAAACTAACCATTTCTCATACAGCATTACACATGTAGAATAGTTTAAGGTACCGTGATTATAATTAAATACGCTAGACGCGCGTTTCGTCTACATAAGACTCATCAGTGACGCTCAGATTAAAATTGTTATAAAGCCAAATAAGTACAAAGTTTAAGAGCATTGAGGATCCCAAATTCCAAAAATGTTGTGCCAAATAGGGCTAAGGTAATCTGACCATAATTCATACAACATGACACTTGTATACACGGACCATTAGGAATACAAAATTACACATAAAGAAACTGATCATTACTCATAAAACATTATATATCTATATAAACTGACCATTACTCATACACCATAACACATGTATAAACTGACCAATCTTGATATCTATATCACTAACTGAAGGCTGAATACTAAAATTTATGATAAAAGAGATGATTTTTCATTTCCTATCGGTAATTATCCATTTTTAGATGGTGACGTTCACTTGTCACCATCTTACGGTGTTTATATATCTCAACTTGTACGATTCGCTCGTTTATGTAACAATGTTTTAGATTTTAACGAGAGAAATTTATGTATTACTGAAAAATTATTACACCAGGGTTTTCGATATCACAAACTAGTCAAAACATTTACTAAATTGTATCATCGGTATAAGGACATCATTCGTAAATATAGCTCAACATGCAGACTTCTTATACGTTCAGGTATTTCACATCCATTTTTTTATGGAAATATTCTTAACAAAGCACAAAGGTGTCAGTATTCACCTCAAACACTAACAAAACCTTTGAATAGACTTATTAAGAAGGGATATAGTTACGATACTGTTGTCAGGTCATTAAAGATTGCATATTTTGGCGTTAATATTGATTCCCTTATAGGGTCTTTGCATCGGAACTAAACACATTTATTCAAAAACCAGTTGTTGGCATGACACGGGTTATGTTCTTCTCATATATGTTATGATGGTATGATACTAAACCCCTAACGGGAAGGATTGTGCCTGATATTCATATGATGAAACCATAATCTTTCAGTCAATTTAATTAAAGTCTGGAGCTGGCATGTCAGTTAACTGCTAGTAGTCTATTGTTATTTATATATTATTGTCATTTTGTTTATTTTCTTTGGTTACATCTTCTGACATCAGACTCGGACTTCTCTTGAACTGAATTTTAATGTGCGTATTGTTATGCGTTCACTTTTCTACATTGGCTAGAGGTATAGGGGAGGGTTGAGATCTCACAAACATGTTTAACCCCGCCGCATTTTTGCGCCTGTCCAAAGTCAGGAGTCTCTGGCCTTTGTTAGTCTTGAATTATTTTAATTTTAGTTTCTTGTGTACAATTTGGAAATTAGTATGGCGTTCATTATCACTAAACTAGTATATATTTGTTTAGGGGCCAGCTGAAGGACGCCTCCGGGTGCGGGAATTTCTTGCTACATTGAAGACCTGTTGGTGACCTTCTGCTGTTATTTTTTTCTATGGTCGGGGTTGTTGTCTCTTTGGCACATTTCCATTCTCAATTTCATTACTCATACAATAGTATACATGTATAAACTGACTATTACATATACAATATTACACATGTATAAACTGAACATTACTCATAACACATAACATAGTATAACCTGACCATTAGGCATAGAACATTACATAAAATTGAGAATGGAAATAGGGAATGTGTCAAAGAGACAACAACCGGACAAAAGAGCAGACAACAGCCGAAGTCCACCAACATTACTCATGTATAAACTGTCCATTCGGTATAAAACTCAACACAAGTCACGTGATGATAAACTGACAATTACGCATACAACACAACAAATGTAAGCCTCTGGCCTTTGTTTGTCTTGTATTATTTTTAATTCTAGTTTCTTGTGTATAATTTAAGTTTAGTATTGCGTTCATTATCACTGAACTAGTATATATATTTGTTTAGGGGCCAGCTGAAGGACGCTTCCGGGTGCGACAATTTCTCGCTGCATTGAAGACCTATTGATTACCTTCTGCTGTTGTCTTTTCCATGGTCGGGTTGTTGTTTCTTTGACACGTTCCCAATTTACATTCTCAATTTTACTTAATAAATAGTTATCAAATAGGTTTCAACTAAAGTCACTGTTGAATAAAAGACGACAACTTATGAACTAATTTCTAAATGTCGATTTCTTTACAGATGTACAGCCAAATGGACAGCCTTATGGTCAGCCTTATACCCAGCCTTACGGAGGCCAAGTCAATGGTGATTTTGCAGTTGGTCAAACTACGCCAGCATATAGCAAAGGAAATAATTCAGCCCCACCCCCTTCATATACAAGTGTTGTGAATGATTCTGGACATCAGACAACATCAAATGTACAATCACCATATCCTACGCAATCTGACCAGACAACTGCACATTATTCGGATTTAACGCCACATTCAGATGGCAGTGAACATCATTACAGCACGATAACTGAAAGTAACACGCCATCCGCACCAAGTGCTGAATATACATACTGATGTTTCATTTCAATTAGTACCGCTTATGTGATTAAATCATATCTACAGATGAACATCATAAAAAGAAAATCTTTAATGAAAAATGATTAAACTTACTCTATGAATTCCTGAATTTTTAATATATATGGTACCTTTGATAACTATTTATCCCTAATTATGCTCTAAAAGGTTTCATGTAACCGAATTATGACTTCTTTTTATAATTGAATAGAACTTTCATATAACTTCATACAACTTGGACAATGTACATGTTTATCTTTTAGAGAATTAAATAAGGAAAAAATGCTGTGTTTAAATCGACTTGGTATAGTTTTTTTCATGTTCTAGTTCAAGTCCGTGTTTACCAGCATTATGAATCTCATATCCTTCTTTTAATCGGATCTCTTCGAGGTCAACGATGTTAATCACTTATATTTTATTCTCATGTAATTGATTAAAGTTCAGAACATATCATCAGGTATCATACTCGGTGTTATCATGTTTTATTGTAAAAAACGTGAATTGTTTGTTATCTTCGAGGATAATGCTGGTAAAATGTACGCAAAATAATACATAAAATAGACATTTGTCATATATATAATTAACAAATACCTACAAATTCGCCTTTTCGTAATCAAAGGACTATGGGTATCCCCATTGTTTGTACACCAAAATGAAAAGGACGTTGCGTCATTGGTTCTATTTCCAATGTTTGGAACTTTTTAAACCAATGAATCACAATGTTTTGGTTTACGCTTTTGAAAATATTACCAAGAATGCATTAGATTCTGAAACAGTAGATTATACCATATGGAAATTGTTACATGTAACATTATTTTCGACAGCTAAATATTTTTTTTAATCTCCTGAACCCAAAATATTTTTTCATAGAAGTAAGCATGAGATTGATTAGAAAGAAAAACTTTGCTAAGATTAAAATGAAAGATTATTTACTAGAAAGGGTCTACTTTTGTCAAATATTTAGGTTTGCATGTTAAAAATGGGATATTTTTTTAATTTATAAAAGGGAAGACTAAAAAAGACGAAGGGAACAACTCATAAAAAATGAAACAAATATTCCTTGTCATCTGGCCAGATTTATACATCGTAACATATTTCATTGAAAATAATTGTAAAGAATAATTGAAATATTGAGAATATAAAGAATAATTGAAATATTGAGAATATATCGGTCATAAAATGTTGTTAATTATAATTATTGATAATTGAAGTAGAATATTAAAAGAAAATTATGTATGATTTTAGAATCGATGATGTGATACAGTTCATGGCATTAGTATTTATTCTTAAAAATGTATGCTTTTGTAAAGTGAGTTTGGGCAAAAGAGTTTTTCAAAAAATTTGTATTTGTGTATAATTATCATTATTTTATTTTGTTATATTTTTATATGTGTATGTTATCATAAATCAAGTTATTAAAAATGAACAGTTATGTAATGTATAGTTTTGAATAATATTTTCAAATGTAAACATATGAGGAGGAATACAGAAAGGTCATACGTTAAAATGAACGAACCCCTAAATACAGTATGTGTTAAATGCATATACCATGATTTCATGTTTGTATATAAATAGTTAAGAATTGTATGCTACTCTGTATGTCAAACTTGATGACAAAAACTTTAATATCAGGAGCTTACTTTATGCGGAAGATGTTGTCTTGTTTTCTGACTAAGTGAAAGTCTATATGGACAGCTTTCAACGGTTATAGAAATAACGTGATATTTATTTATGATTTCCGAGTGCTCAAACGTATAACTTTCGGCTCTTTGGTTATGGTGTTGTGTCTTTGACACATTTCTGATTTTTTTTTCTCAATTTGACTTTAAAAAAACCCCACATTGATCACAAGGTTGGATGCCAAAATAACAAAATTAAGAGCATAAAAGTACGTAAGACCATAACAGAACGCAACAAAAAAAAAACCCACTGCGGTTGAACTTTCAATCTTAGGCCGCATTTATTTCTAACCAAATTTTGCAAACGTTTTGTCGCGTTTGTTGTTGTTTTCCAAAAGTAGAAACAAATACATCGTTTAATAAGTTTTAACTGACCCTGTTTGAACTTTAATTAATGCATGCACATTTTGTTGGTAAACAGAATTTTTACAAACGTAGACACAAATGCTTCGTTTAATCAGGTTGAAGTTAGAAACAAATGTAGCGTTTGTACTAACAAACGACAAAAGACAAACTGCAGACGCATTTTTGGCGTTTGCAAAGTTTGTCAAAGTTTATGTAAACTTTGCAAACGTATGTTTGAAAGAAATGATCAAAACATGTGCGCGCGTAGCCGTTTGCATCGTTTGTGTTAGAAAGAAATGCACCCATAGTTTTATCGAAATGTCCTATATTTATTATATTTCATTTACTAAAAATATAAACACACAATGAATTACATAACTGTTAATAATACTAACACACTGGTTACAGGGTGTATGCTAACATCGGGGACTAATAGTTTCAAACAATGGTACCGACGTTATTATATATATGGTACACTCTTCTCGTCATTTGTTCATGAGAGAGAACAAACTTACGGTATGAAATGTAGCTGATGATGGAAGTATTTAACGATCTTGACTGGCTTCGTACGGTCGGCTCAGTGCCTGAAGGCGTTTGGTTAGGGTTTAAATGATTTTGTTGTTGTCAAGCCGGAATGGGGCGAACATTTTGGTTTTGCTGGAATGATTTCGTTTATGACTATAATTGTTATTTGGTTGCAGTCTACCTCCATCAGTCCGTTTAACACGAGGATGGAGTACTGGTAAATGGGTCTCGGACATAGTAATAACGATGACAGGAAACTTTATCGGGACCAAAGTCGTTAAACAGTGTTTTGCGGTCCATTATCCAACACCTACGAAACAGACCCTCAAATGTCAGTCGGCATACTTAGATCCCCATAATCGGTGTCATGATCATATGCTAACGCAGGTATTACACAAAACAACAAGTTAAAAGTAGTGCGTCGTTGATCCATCTATCAGTAAATCATCATCGTAGATAATCTAAAACACAGATTTCGTTATACTATATATTATGAAGTATTACGAAATCAGAGTTCTACATTTGAATAAGATTTTTGTTTTTACCTCTATAATTGCGTTTAACCGAAATCTTACACTCTCTCCCCGTAAGCATGCCGATACTCACAGGAAGTAATTAATTCACTGTAAAAATAGATTTCATATTTCTGATCCGAAATTTAAAATATCAACAGAATTTGAAATAAGATTTTTTGACATGAAATTAAAAAAAAAATCGTCACTTTTGTTTATCATGCATTTATAAGAGATTTTCGCATTAGAGCCATAGAATTACGATTAATTAAATACCTTGCTAACTCTTGTTACTGGATGCTCGTTCACTGACAATATTCAGGACAAAACTTGATAATGAAGTGGGAACAGTTATCGTATTGTTACTAGACCGACACACTATGTGGACTTTAATTCGCATAATTCATTCAGACAACTGATGTCAAAAGATAAATGATACGAATTTAACAACTTTAATAGTCAACCATTATTTTCGTCTATACACAATGTTGCTGGCGTAGTGATATGCCGCAATTACGAGTTTTGACCTATTTGTTTGATTGTTGATCGAATCAAAGATGTTTAGATTTTGAAGGTCTCATGGTACCATAACACCACCGGTAGGGTTGAATGGTAGGACAGCAAAATGCAAGTTGTTTAAAAACTAATAAGTTGCTTCTTTATTTAAAATAGACGCGGACGACATTAAAGGGATACTTAAACTTATTCGTTGTTGATATACTAACAAAACCATTGGGGGGGGGGGGGGGGGGGGGGGGGGGACGATCAGAGAACAAAAAACGTTTGACAAAAGAATACAAAAATAAATAATTAAAGACTTAGTCTATGCAACAAGAATCTCACCAAAAACAAGGATTTATCATCGAAAGGAGAAATGAGATGGTTCAATGTCAGTTTACTAATTCTTTGGAATGAATAATCAAGAAACTATAAGAAATTGTATGTGATTTTATATTTTAAAAAAATACAGTCATAGTCATTAATAATAGATTCGATTAGTTTTTAAGAGTACATCCGAACTGAAAAGTTCTGAAAGATGTAATGTGTGTATCCTTGTAAAGATTTAAATGCATTATTTAAATTGAAAATGACATCATTTTCACGACGGTTATTTTATTACAAAATACCCTTCTAAATACCTGAATTAGTATTGATCCGGTACCGGTATGCATCTACATTTATAGAAGATGGCGAACAAAGTCATATGTGTCCTTGGAGTTCAGTTTTCTGTTTTACTTACAGGTAACATTAAAATTATACACTCGCAAATTATTTGTTTGCACTGGTGATATTTTTCCGCACTAGCATCGGACGTAACAAAACAAAACACATACCTTATATCCACCTTTTAAGATGCTATTATCTTTTTTGCGTGAATCTTTTGAGAAGTTTCGGCTTATCTATCTAATGAGATTAACCAGTTGTTACATTTTTTCGGCTGTATCAACATTTTTAAGGCCTTAAAACAAAATGGTTGATTTGAGCCGGTATTAAAACTGCGTTTTATACAAATAAACCGTGCTCGTTGAAATGTTATCTGTGCATAATATATATAACTATAAGAAGATGCTGTATGATTGCGAATGAGACTACTCTCTACCAGAGACCACATGGCATAGTCTCTTAGACGGAGGTGTTTATGTTGTGGTTTATGTTTTGTTTGGCCATGACATTGTCTGTTTTTATTTACTTTTTCTTGATAGTTGTATTGTTATGCTAATATTGGAGATAATTAGTTTTAAAACACATTAAAATATATATATATTTTTTTAGAAACAAGGAAATTATCGTCTTACTGTAAATACACAATTAGTCACTATGGTTATAGTAATGAAAGGTTCTGCTATCTTGGTTGCTGCAGCCATATTAATGTGTACAATCCATGATGCTCACTCCCAGAGCTCACCTTTATGACGATTATCAAAGCAACGCAATGTAAGTCATGCTTTATAGAAAAATAATTTTTGATTTTAATGGTGTTAGATTTTTCTGCATATGCAGTATTGTACTGACCGATTGATTTTCATATGCATGTTTTATTTCACATAATTAGTTTTCAGCCAACTGAAGGATAAAAACCTCTTAATTGTTGAGAGTACAATTAAATAAACTTGTATTGCAAAATATTAATTTGTAAAACTGAATTTTCAACGTGGGATCTAACCCCTCAAAATATTTGTCAACGTCCAATGAAAATTATCGTTACAAACTAATTGCATTTAATTTAGAATATCACTTTGCTTTCGACTAATGAGTTTGAATGACCTTTTGTTATATTTTGCCTTTCCTGGCTGGTATGACCGTCAAGGGGGGGGGGGGGGGGGGGGCGGGGGGAATCTACAATGAAGTGAATAGAAATGAAATGAAACGCAAGTTCATCCAGTAGGTATAGCCGACATTTACAAGCTGTGAAGGTTTAACTAGATTGATAAATGTATATCTAGCACTATGTGGTCATCTTTTAGGTTACATAGATTCATCTCTTCTTAATCCGTACACATTACATTTGGTTTATCGATTCAACGAGTTCGCTGCATATTTGTTTTGAATGAACTTATGTATCGTGGTAAATTTTTAGTCAGGCCTTACGAAGTTACGCCAAATTACAAAAAAACATTAGTTAATTCTTTCATAAATACAGCTACTTGGGTTTGCAGTTTGATCAATGGAATATAAAACTCATTATTCGAAAATAAACTGATAATGTCATGGCAAAAGTTCCAAAATACGACCAAAAGACAAATAACAGTATTCAAAACACAGCATTGAAGACTCAGATTGAGGAAGATAAAATTGAGAATGGAAATGGGGAATATACCAAGGAGACAACAACCCGACCATAGAAAAAAAAACACAACAGCAGAAGGTCACCAACAGGTCTTCAATGCAGCGAGAACTCACACAAAAAAACCAGTAGAATTCTTATTTGAAACTGGATGTCACACCCTCATTTATACATGGATGTTATTCATAGGGCCATAAAAATGACAGATTCTTTTGATATGATAACTAACTGCATTCTTAAATTGTTCAAAGAATTATGATTCGCTTGTTGTATACCAGATATAAATACAAATAAATCAATTAGTATGAAAGCTGAAATGGTGAAGGTGGATCTATATAAGCTATCACGGAAAATCGACCTGTATATGTCAATTTGAGTCTCAGTATTGACATACAGTATTGACACACATATCAAATTAAACAATGTATATGTCAATTTGAGTCGCAGTATTGACATACAGTATTGACATACATATCAAATTAAACAATGTATATGTCAATTTGAGTCGCAGTATTGACATACAGTATTGACATACAGTATTGACATACATATCAAATTAAACAATGTATATGTCAATTTGAGTCGCAGTATTGACATACAGTATTGACATACAGTATTGACATACAGTATCAGACATATCAAATAAATCAAACAACAAAAAGAATCATTTAGTTGCACAAATACCGTCAAAAGTTTATATGATACACAATATCCACATATCATTAGCCGAATTTTGTATCTAAAACAACATAAAAGGATCTTGAATTTAGGCAACATACATGTAATTAATCTTAATTTAGAGAACATACATGTAATTAATCTTAATTTAGACAACATACATGTAATTAATCTTAATTTAGACAACATACATGTAATTAATCTAATTTAGACAACATACATGTAATTAATCTTAATTTAGACAACATACATGTAATTAATCTTAATTTAGACAACATACATGTAATTAATCTTAATTTAGACAACATACATGTAATTAATCTTAATTTAGACAACATACATGTAATTAATCTTAATTTAGACAACATACATGTAATTAATCTTAATTTAGACAACATACATGTAATTAATCTAATTTAGACAACATACATGTAATTAATCTTGTTTTCCTTATGTCGACTACAAATCACCTTTTTTGAAAGTAAACGTAATTTTGAAAGAAATACAGTTGAAAAGTTAAAACAATATATCCTACAATATTAACACATTTTTGTTTTACTCAGATCTATAGAAGCGATGGCGGGAATTGTGATAGGCTGTTTAGCAGACTTGTTGATGTTTATAACTGTAACTGTCTGTGTTTGTAAGGCAAACCGTAAAACTGCATATGGAGGACAAGTTACAACAACAACAAATCGTAGAACAACAGTGTCGTACACCAGTGCGTCAAATCGTACACGTAAGTTTATTGAAACCAAAGTTTTTTTCCTTTCTTTTCAATATGAATATATATATATATATAAATACGCAATTATGTACTGCCTCATCGTGACAATACATGATTTATAAAGACATATAATAGACTATTGTACAAACTTTTAATGTTTAATACTGACACCTTTGTGCTTTATAAAGAATATTTCCATAAACAATTGGATGTGAAATACCTGAACGTATAAGAAGTCTGCATGTTGAGCTATATTTACGAATGATGTCCTTATACCGATGACAAAATTGTGATATCGATAACCCTGGTGTAATAATTTTTCAGTAATACATACATTTCTCTCGTTAAAATCTAAAACATTGTTACATACACGAGCGAATCGTACAAGTTGAGATATATAAACACCGTAAGATGGTGACAAGGGAACGTCACCATCTAAAAATGGATAATTATCGATAGGAAATGAAAAATCATCTCTTTTATCATAAATTTTAGTATTCAGCATTCCGTTAGTGTATAGATATCAAGATCGAGGAAAGGGCAGTGGTCATTGTTAGTATTAGCTCTATTTAAAGTAAGTTCAACAGGATAAATGTCTTTAATATACATACTGAAGTCGTCATTATTGAGAACCAAAATATCATCCAAATATCTAAAAGTATTATTAAATTTGTTTATCAGATGTTGTTTCGATGGGTCTTTGCTTATTTTTGTCATCAATTGTAACTCATAGCAATACAAAAAACAGGTCCGCAATAAGTGGTGCACAGTTAGTCCCCATTGGAATTTCGATAATCTGACAATATATGGAATCCCCAAAGCGAAACTAAAAAATGACCTAAAAGAGTTTGAACATATATATTCACATTCTGACTTTTTAAATGCCCATTTAATTAGGTGTGTGAATTTTTTCTTAATGAGAATGTGAGGCAATGTGTGGTATATAGGGTAGAAAAATCAAAACTTTGAACAGATTTAAAATGCTCCAGAACTAAGAAATACAAAGACCATCAACAACAACCCGTGGTTATATCAGATGCTCCAGAACTAGGAAATACAAAGACCATCAACAACAACCCGTCGTTATCTCAGATGCTCCAGAAGGATATGAATATCCTGTTCATAAAAGTACTACAAACCCGTTGAAGGATAAGTCTTGTACGGTAGGTACACTCGGGGATCAGATGAAGTGATTGCGGTAAAGTCAAATATATCTTTTTTTGACTTATTCATCAATACTAGAAGATTGATATCTACACACCAAAAACACTATAATTAATCTAATTGATGTTTGAAGGCAATAAATCATCCCATAAAATTAAAAAGAACATGGGATAATGGTCAATCCAATGGGATTTTGCCCTGTTCAATGGGATTTTCAAAATTCCATGTTTTCGTAATGAAATTGTAAAACATAATTGATTACAGCAAAATAAGTAATGAATTTATTGAATCCCATGTATTTCTGTACATATTGGTTATGTATATGACACTGTGGCTCAAAGGAATGGCGGCACGGATTTGCAAATTAGTGTTTTGCAAATGAAAAGTGTCCAATTTTCACGCATATACTTTCTATTTTCTTATTTGCTTATTTAATCTTATTAGCAAGGTATCTTCTTGCCTTTTTGCAACACTTAAGAAGTTGCAATTTACAACGTATTTTCATTTTTTGTGTCGTTTTTTTATTCAATCATTGTAACTTCTTAAAATGAGACTATATGATGCCAAACAAAGAACCCCATTTTTTGACAAACAATGCAAACCTTTCAGTTAAAAGTTAAAAATCAACTATATTTTGGAGGACGATAAAATCAAACACTATCTAAAATCTTTTCGATAAAAGATAATAAAAACAATTAAAGAACTTATGTTTTCCCTATGTTTACAGATATACAGCCACATGCACAACTTACCGAGAGTCAAGTAAATGGAACAGTCACTTGTGAACCATCTGCACTAGAAAATGGAAGCGAAAATAGTTCGACCCTGCCCGCGTCATACGCAAGTGTTATGAATAATCCTGTGTTATATCAGCTAACAGGAAATATACAGACATTATGTGTTACACAATCTGAACATGCAATGACAACACAATACTCAAATTTGACACCAACTTCAGAGAGCAGTGGACATAATTACAATCCATTATATGTCAATATCACGACATCAACTGTTTGACATACAGACTGATGTTATAATATCTACATGTATCTAGTACAGTATAACTTTCTAATCTGAAATCGAGTATTCCAACATCCTGCTTTAACCAAATCATGATAGCGACCGTATACATTTCTTAGTGATAAGGTTAATTTTACCATTTTGAAACGTAAGGTCAATATCCTACTTATAAAGAACAACCCTCTATCAAAGATTCCATTATAGAAAACACCAGCTCTTGACTACCATAACAAATGGAAGATATAATATATACTCAATATGTCAGCGCTGCTCGAATTTTGCGACATATCAGTGGAAAGTTTGAAATGTCAAAGGATATTTCTCTATTATCAACCATGACTCGTTATCAAGTTTGCTTTAGATATAATCAAGATGTGAAGCAGACCAATCAGATTTTGAAGCAGACTTACATCTTTAGTATCCTGACTACATGCGTTCAACATACCCACTTAATCTAAATTTTAAGTGAAAAGACTTCATCTTTATTACACGCAAAAATAAGTTAGGAAAAGTGAAGGCTTATTTTCACTCTTCATGAGAAGCCCATATAATTATGCAGTCTTTAGCAAACGAGGATTGAGCGCTCACAAGCATGTTTAACCCCGCAGGATATTTATGTGCCTTTCCAAAGGCAGGAGCGGGTAGTTTAGTGGTTTTTGTTGATTCATTTCTGTAATGTTTGTTTTTCGTAGAAAAAATTCTAATAAATAAAGCCGGTAGTGTTCTAAATTAAATTGTTTTATATTTTCATGTCGGAGCCTTTTTGTAGCCGACTATACGGTATGATAATTTCTAATTGTTGAAGACCGTACGGCTGCCTATAAATACTATCGTCCACTTTATTTAAACTAGAGTGAATATTTTCTCACTGGCAATTAACTACACAGCTACTTTTTCATAGGTACTATTTCTGTACTAAAAATATGTAGTTTTTACGTTTGTAAAACAGAATATTTGTATCTACCACTGGTATTAAACTGATAACCGTAACTGGTATTACGACTATCCCAATATCGCGACGGCAGATATAGGTAAAATCTTTACAGTCATTTTTCTCAAATGTAGCATTTTTTTGTCATTTTTTAGCTCACCTGGCCCGAAGGGCCAAGTGAGCTTTTCCCATCACTTTGCGTCCGTCGTCCGTCGTCGTTAACTTTTACAAAAATCTTCTCCTCTGAAACTACTGGGCCAAATTAAACCAAACTTGGCCACAATCATCATTGGGGTATCTAGTTTAAAAAATTTGTGGCGTGACCCGGCCAACCAACTAAGATGGCCGCCATGGCTAAAAATAGAACATAGGGGTAAAATGGGGTTTTTGGCTTATAACTCAAAAACCAAAAGCATTTAGAGCAATCTGACAGGGTAAAATTGTTTATCAGGTCAAGATCTATCTGCCCTGAAATTTTCAGATGAATCGAACAATCCGTTGTTGGGTTGCTGTCCCTGAATTGATAATTTTAAGGAAATTTTGCTGTTTTTGGTTATTATCTTGAATATTATTATAGATAGAGATAAACTGTAAACAGCAATAATGTTCAGCAAAGTAAGATTTACAAATAAGTCAACTTGACCGAAATGGTCAGTTGACCCCTTTAGGAGTTATTGCCCTTTATAGTCAATTTTTAACCATTTTTCGTAAATCTTAGTTATCTTTGACAGACACGATATTTTGTTTAAGATCGTATAGAAACAGTAATGATTTTATTAGATAGTTATCCTATTAGAATCAAACGCACTAATATGAATAGTGTAGAAGTTAGCATGCGGGAGAAACAGAAATTGTTGTTTTATTCATTAGTCTCTAATTAGGTACTTGGAAAATATACCTGAGAAAATTCAATAAAAATAATTATTTATATGAAATTTATGTAATCATTTTTTTAAAATTTTTTTGGTAGTTGGTAAACACATGTCAAGTATTTTAATTAAGTGTTACTAATATGGAAGTTTTTGAAAACAAAATCATTTAAAAGAAAAGGTTTTTAAAGCAACCAGTATTTTGGAAATATTTTTCTTAAAGAAAAATTCTATTTATAAGCATTTAAAAATCTATAAAAAAAAATGTTTAAAAGAAACGATAGTTAAAACATTTAATAGTACCCAACTGAAGATTTAATTGATTTCACTAAACTAAACTGAAAACAAACTAACAAATCATTTAGAAGGTTGACATAGAAACTAAGTAAGTCAATGCACAACAACCAAACATCTTCAGCATGATCAAGTTGTTGTGACAAGAAGAAGCCTTCCGTGCTCTCACAATTAACAATGCAGAACTGGCGGTACACATGTTCCAAGAAAAGATACAGGGAAATGTATGACAGGCTTTGTGACGTATTTTTTTCTAAATCCATATTGGATGTATACAGCTTTATATTTTAGTCTGAGATGCATGCATGTTTTTTTTTATTAGTTGTTATTGGCTTTGAGCTTGCTGTCAGTAACTCCGAGTACTCTCAGATCTGACCAAATTGTCGTATTCAGTGCTGGGTTACCGTTTGTTGCTGTGTAACATTTCTTTCCCCATTATTTTGTACAAAAACTAGGCCATTAATTTTCTCGTTTGGATTGTTTTAATTTTGTCATTTCAAGCCTTTTATAGCTGACTATGCGGTATGGGCTCCTATTGTTTAAGGACATCCGGTGACCTGTAGTTGTTATTTTTTTGTCATTTTGGGCTCTTGTGGAGAGTTGTCACATATGGAATCATGTCACATTTTCTTATTTTTGTGTTCAAACACCGAAAACAAGGTTACAGAATGATGAACTTGCGCCAATCTACAGAATGATGAACTTGCGCCAATCTACAGAATGATGAACTTGCGCCAATCTACAGAATGATGAACTTGCGCCAATCTACAGAATGATGAACTTGCGCCAATCTACAGAATGATGAACTTGCGTCAATCTACAGAATGATGAACTTGCGCCAATCTACAGAATGATGAACTTGCGCCAATCTACAGAATGATGAACTTGCGCCAATCTACAGAATGATGAACTTGCGCCAATCTAATATGTAGATGCTGCTTCTCATCTACTTGACATTGATTCAGACATTGTATTCTCTTGTGTGTTTAATTCAGTGATATTTATTACTGTACAAGTGCTCTGACTGCTTTAATGTCAATTTAGTGTACTTTTGGTGCTTTATTTCAGTGAAGATGTATCAAAATGTGTGCTTTGTTTCAAAGAAAACTTACCACAATTTTTAATTGATATCATTTACTTGTATATGTTAATGTTTATTTCACCTAAATAATTTCAAATGCTTGTGAATAATATTGAGCCTATAAATTCATTTTGTGCTTTTGAATAATATTTACCAAACATTTGCTTTTTAATTAGTTTATAAAATATGTTTTAATCAAGAAAGTATTATTTTCTTGATTTTTGACAAGATTTACCTAGTTCGGTTCATTCTGGCTATTCCTACATTTTGAATTTTATAGGTACAAGAAGAGGGACGAAAGATACCGAAGGGACAGTCAAACTCATAAATTTAAAACAAACTGACAACGCCATGGCTAAAAATGAAAAACAAACAGAAAAACAATAGTACACATGGCACAACATAGAAAACTAAAGAATAAACAACACGAACCCCACCAAAAACTAGGGGTGATCTCAGGTGCTCCGGAAGGGTAAATAAATAAATAAATAAATAAATAATCTTTATTTCAAGAGGATGATCCCATTAGTTAAAACTAATCTTCCTGAGAGTCCTCAAAATAATAATAACATATTTATAAGTACATAGAGTATTATAAAGTTATATTATACACAATATACAATTGTATTTAAATAATAATGAAAAAGCATATTAATTTGCACAATTGATGAAAAATTTGTAACATTTTGTTTTAAAAGATACAAGTGTATTACTCATTTTTATTTCATTTTGGTAAACTGTTCCATATTTGAGAACCTGAATATGTAAATGTTTTCTTTAAAAAATTAGTTTTTGGTTTTGGAAGATTTAATACTTTTTCATCAGCTGAACGTAAGTTATAATTTTGATTATCAGTAAAATGAAAATTTTCTTGTAAATAGTTAGGAACCATACCATTTAATGATTTAAATACAAGTATTGCCTTTTGGTATTGAATGCGTTTTTCCACATTTAACCAGCGTAAACTATTAAACAATAAACTGGATGATGTCATTATGTCAGCTTCTACTATAACCCTAGCAGATTTCTTTAATAACTTATTAAGTTTATTTATTCCACTTTCACAACAGCTTCCCCATATATTGCAACAATAATCAAATAATGGCAGAATATAAGCATTAAAATAGATAATACGTATATGCATAGGTAAATATTTTCTTATCTTTTGTAATAAATTGATTCTGTTTGATATAGTACATGACATTTTATCTATCTGCTGATTCCAATTTAGGTTTTTGTCAATATATAAACCAAGAAGTTTTTCACAATCTACATTTTCTATTTGTTCATTTGAAATATTGATATCTAAACTGTTTCCAGTTGAACAAAGTCTTTGTTTTGAACCAACAATCATTGATTTACACTTTTTGGCATTTAATTTCATACAATTTTGCGCACACCAGTTTTCAATTACATGAATATCATTTTGAAGGTTAGAAGTTAACTGAAGTAAATTATTACCTTTACAATGTAATGTAGAATCATCTGCATATAAATCTATTAATGAATGTTCTATATTAAGTGGTAAATCATTGATATATAAAATAAATAACAAAGGGCCCAGGATAGAACCTTGTGGTACCCCAGTTTTTATGCATTTAGTATTAGACATGACGTTATTGACCTTAACTTGTTGGCTTCGTTCAAACAAGTATGACTTAAACCAGTCTAGTGTACAATTTGAAACATTATAATATTCAAGTTTTTTCAATAAAATTATATGATTAACCAGATCAAAAGCTTTCTTTAAATCTAAAAATATAACTCCGTTTATCTCTCCATTATCTATATTTGCCAACCATTCATCTACTAATTTAGTAAGTGCAGTAGTACACGAATGTTTAGGTCTGAAACCTGACTGTGTAGTATTAAGAAGGTCATTACTATTTAAAAATATATACAAACTATTAGCTATATGTCGTTCTATGATTTTTGAGAGACAAGGCAAAACTGCTATTGGTCTATAATTATCAGGATTACAGGCATCGCCACTTTTAAAAATTGGGCAAACTCTTGCAGTTTTAAAAATACTTGGAAATTTACCACTTTTGATGCTTAGATTAAATATATATGTCAAGGCTGGTGCAATGACATCGCTGCACATACTTAAAATATTTGGTCCGACATCATCTAAACCAGTTGCTTTAGACTTGTCAAGTTTTTTTAAATACATGTTTACATCTAAAATACTCATTTCTGGTATAATGGTTGATGAAGCAGCTAATTATTGGTATAATTTATTTCTGAGCACCCTAGACAAACATGCTCCTAAGAAAATTAAAAGGGTGAAAAATACCCAACAACCAGAGTGGTGGACTTCTGATATAAATAGCGCTAGACACCAAAGAGATTATTTTCAAAGAATTGGTGATATATATAATTATAAAATTTGGCGTAATAAGGTTACATTTTTAATAGAACAGGCAAAGAAAAAATTATTATTGGTAAGCAGATCCTGCTCCACATGTGGCACCCGTCGTGTTGCTTATGTGATTACAAATCCGGTAAATAGTCTAATTCGGTAGGTCACATTCATGAAAGGGAACGGGATTGTAGTTACGACGTAAGGAACATATCCGATATCATTTGTGAAACGGTTATTCCATAACGGTCAACCAACTCGTGATGGCGTCCGTAAAATTTACGAAGGGATGATTTCAACTTCACCATTTGGAACTCTTGGTTTAATAGCTTCCTTGTGAGCAGTAACCCTCTATCAAGAAAATCATGATAGGAAATGCAAGCACGGGAATATCGTATCAATTGGGAGATATATACCCCGTATGCAGGTGCTGAAATCATCTCTTTTGTCGTAAAGTTTTGTTTTCAACCGACCCTCATTGTCAATTTCTAGATGTAAGTCAAGATATGAAGCCGACTTAACTGTATCTGTAGTATCCTTTATCTCCAATTCGATGGGATAGATGCGTTCCACATAGTCACCAAATTTTGAATTGTTTAGTGAAAGAACGTCATCTATATAGCGGAAAGTAGAGTTAAAGGATATTGCTAACTTCTTATCTTTCTTCCTAAGAAGTTCCTGCATGAAGTCAGCCTCATAATAATAAAGATACAAGTCGGCAAGTAGAAGGGCACAGTTTGTTCCCATTGGGATGCCGAAAGTCTGTTGAAAAACACGTACAACATGCATTAAAAACGTATATGTGAGCGGATTCATCCCATTAGTGATAAAGGTACATGCTATATTTGACGTGTAATCGATTGTTTTGTGGATTGGTTTAGTGGAATATTTTAAGCATACTAAATTCATTGAGAAAACTCCCGAGAAAGACCTGTGAAAAGTATATATTAAAATAAATATTATTTTATAAAGCGAAATACCACGAAATGAATTAGAGTTATGTCGCCTTACACAAATATATGATTGGATCATCTCAATCTTTCTCTCTCTCCCTCTCCGTATTTTGCGCTGTAACTTTAGACATTATTTGAGACTCATACTAACATTTAGGGTACAATGATAAAGAACACTTCCAGGTGCTGAATCTTGTTTACTTTTTTCTTAATATCGATACCTGAAAAAATGAATCTTTTGTTTTCTAAAGTTCAAAATGTAAAGACAGTGCATCAATTCATATTAATTTAAGTAAGTAACCAGCTGTAAAATACTCATTTAAAATGGCAGTATTAAGATAAGTGACTATGGATTATCTTCTCTTGTAAGATCATACCAACGAACAGGTCTGGACATCAATTTATTTTAAACTTTTCCTCTTTCAGGGAGATGAATTCAACTTGAACATTGATATAAAACTAAGTAGATATGAAACATGTAGTATGATTACCAATGAGATGAGGACTAATTTAAAACATAATGATGAAAACCAAAAAAAGGAAAAATATCCGATTTCATTTTAAAATTTTGTTTGACAGATTATAATACCAGATAATAGGATCTGAAGGGGGTCCTTAAGTTAGCTTCTGTATTATTTAAAAGATAAAGGGGATTTTCTTTCATTATAAAAAAAACCCGCTTATTCTGCAAAATTCTTTTAGAAAATGATATACATAATTTTTGTTATTTTCCTCTTTTATACATGTAAACATTTTCACCCTATTATTCTCTTTTAACGTAATGTTTGCTTATGTTTCCATTTTATTTACTTTCTTTAATCATTTTATATTCTATACTCCCCTTCCAGACCATCAAATAATGGTACAGATACATATCTCACCATATCATCTTTTATTAAAAAAAAAAAAACACGGACTAAATGACTTTTTCATTTGACGGGATTCTATTTTTTTCAATAGGTCCTTGATAACTTATTTGTTAGCTTACATGTATGTTTAGGTGCATAGACATTCAATATACAGGAGGTCACATCAATAAACTTAACACTTACGTAAACAAAACTGACATGCTTTAATTGGCCAACAAGTACGTTTTGAAAAAAACAATATCATAAATATCTAGACTGCTAGGTGACACTGCAAATAACAACACTTTACAAAAAAAAAAGGTATATTTCATATCTATTGATCTGTTGTTTCCTTGATGTTTATAAGAGTCATAAATGTACCAACAAGGAATGTTCTAAAGACTGATCCAGTTATAATAAAATTGAGTATGGAAGTTATAAAACTATTACTTTTTCAATATTTCAATTTTCTGCAATGGTTTTGCAAAAAAAAAAATGCACTTATAAAAAAACGAGCTTAGAAACATTTATCAAAGCTTAAAGTTTTTATTATCGGGGTATACAGTACTAAGTTTTCAACCCATTCTAAACCTATTTCTGAAAGAGACGAGAAAACCGACTAAAGAGCGGAAAACAGCACAAGGAAACCAATGGGTCTTTAACAGATTGAGAAAATCTCGAACCAGGAGGCTTACTTAAGCTGGCCCCTAAACAATCATAATATTCTAATTCAGCTGAATGGACGCCACACAAACTCCGAAACGTACAAATAAACCCAAATTTGAAAAAAAAACGACTTTAATAACAAAAGCTAGAGGCTCCTAACTTATGATTGTCTATTACAAAAGACATGATTAATCATCCCGATAGCATGTCTATTAGAATCATTGACAATTATCGTAATAGAAGAAACCTAAACATTACACTTTTCAGTATGATTGTTTTGTAAGTTACCTTCGGTAGAAATATTCACGTAACAGTAAAGAGGAATTAGCCACATGGCTCTCAGTGTATTTGGTTGCTGGAATATGACAATAGTTCGTTCTTTTATTTAAATGATTGTTTATTTTTGGCTTGCTGTATCTTTTAACTTTCACACAGTCTCCTTAGTTTTCTTAGATGACTTTGCTTTTCTGTTGCGATACCTTCGATAATTGTGTTCGACATAAAGCATTCCTGTAAGAAACTATTATAGATTACCATCGAACACAACACATTGAGTGCCATAAAATTGGGAGGAAAACTTATCGATTGTTTTCGATTATGAGAGGGATCATAAAAAAATCTTATTGCACAACATTTATTCCTCCTTAGACTGAAGTTACATTATAACATTGTCATGCATTTATGATAATCAAAGTGCTGACGTACTGTTAACACGGATGACCATAATATCTAATGAATTACGAATGAATAAACAGATAACAACTATCTCCCTTGCACTATCCAATATTTGGCATATTTGCATCTGAAAAATAAACAGACATTTAGATTGTTTGCTCTGTTGTTTTACATCCCATTTAGGATATCGAAGAATTCTTAGCATCTCACTTAATCTTTACATAAAAAGTCCAATCAGAAATAGTATAACCAGACACTCTACATTCCTTCTGTATAAATCATACAATTTTTCTCTTTACAAAAAAGTTTATAACTGTATAGTATTTTGTTGCTTGCGTGTTTCTCCTATTTTAACCAATTTGCTTGACTTGTCCCAATGGAGGAGACTTTAAAAAAAAAAAAAAAAAAAATGTGTCTGAACCTTTGTCACTGTTTTGGACAACGAAAATGTGTCCCGATAGTCAGATTTTTTTTTGCAAACATTTTGTTTTTCGTTTACGACGCGATTAATCAGATTATATTTTTCTAAATCTAACACTATAAGGTATGTGTAGAATTAGCATTCAGAATAATTGTTTTTGTTAGCTGCATGACCAGAATTTTTTTTTCATTAAATTGGGGATCAAAATATTTTTTTAGAAAAAATATACCCCTCCTTTGAAGTTTCCATATTTTATTATAATTATATTTATTTTTCTAAATACACCTGGCCTTGTGGTCATAAAACTTTCGAGCACGATTTTTGTATTCAGACTCGAGAATCAACCAATCAAAATACAGGATTTGGTGTTTCGAGCATGATTTTTATGCTCCAAGTACTGAGCAAAGAATTATGTCTTAAAAAATAGAGGACGGTTGTCGTTCTCGGAGACATATCAGGTGAATGTCCTCAGTCTACTTGTTTTGGTAACACACAAGAAAAGACAAGATACCATCTATTTTGTATAAATTTGAAATTTATGTGACTTAAGGTAGATAATAGGTATATATTTCTTGAGACAGAATTTTCTTATACTTTGCCAAAATGAAGATTTCACTATGTTTCTTTCAAAAATATAATAAAAAGGATGGGTCACCGTACTATTATCCAAACTACAAGTCGTTGAAAATTGCCTAAATTTGGTTAGTTTGTTCATGACAAAACTAATTTTTGTGTATAAAAAAAAATCTATGCGATAGAATTTTGAAATAAATTGCGAGAAGATAGGTTTTATAATATGTTTTAAGAAATAAAAAGAAAAAATGGTGTCACCGAACTTGTTTTCTTGCTTGAAGTAAAAATTGAAAATTTTCCTGTCATTCCAGTATAATTTTTTTACTAAAAGAGTTATCTCCCCGTAAATGACATATTTGAAAAAAATGATTTTAAAAAAACACAAAATTTGATATTTGTTTAAATATTTTGAGTTATAAAAAAAATCACCAAGTTTTCTTTATATATTAAATAAACAGTGTAATCAATAAATTGCAAATCTGTCTCCAAATTTACAATGTAAATAAATACATTTCCCAGGAAATATTTTATATGTACTAGGTTTTCTGGACATTTAAATATTTACTTCCTTATTATTGAAATGATGGAAAAAATGTTAATTAAGGAAGATTTTGGTCATAAACGAAAGCAGACAAAATGTCTCATACTTTGTCAACCAGCTGGTTGTATCGTGCTATTTCGAAGAATATGATAGCATTTATAGGTCACTGAGTTCGGTTTCAATTGGCTGGGTTGCAAAAAATGACACAACTTGTACACGGAAAGGAATTATTATGCAAAAAGATAGAAAATTAAATGTAATCTATTCCGTTATATTTTGATTTTCCCTAATCTATTTCTATCTTTAGTAGCTGTGGTCAAGTTTGTTGAGCTAGTTTGAAGTACTATTTTTTTTATAAGTCTTTGGTTAGCAATGCATAGACATTTCTTAGGCGGTATTACGGGTTGGGTTCGATAGTCATATATGACATATATAAGTCCGATACTTGTATAGTATGTATCGAGGTGCTCACAGTTACTTCTAAGTACAACACATTCTGCATAGTATATTATTTGCATTACATTGTAATGATACAGTAGAATAGCTAGATGTGTTTGTTAAGTCAGAGATGTTTGTAATGTTCTTATTATCTTTATTTAAAAAAATGTTGCATCGCACAGAAAATAATAAGTTATTGCGAGCAAACCAAGCAACATCGTGTACAGGGAATAGGCATTGATATGTAAACAGATAGAACATTAAATGCCATTATATAAAAAAAAAAAACCATTTACAATATTAGACGATATCTAAAGTGGATTTCAAAATTCTTTAAAAATAATAAACAACAATGAATCATCATTATATTTTGCATGCAATGATATAACGTTAAAATCATATGATAATTATTTTTCTACTTTGGAAAGAAAATCTTACTAATGCATTGCTGTCTCCCGACTTTTCCTATTTACTAAACAATTATCTAGACCGGATGTTTTACTTTTTTACGATAAATGTAAACGGAAAATACAATCTCTGGACTATTTTAAAAGACTTTTAATAAAGATACGTATTGGTCTATCTAGTGAATATGACATATTTGCCACTGGACGTTACCTAGCAATACTCAATCATCAATCAATCATGTGGACAGATACCAACAAATGTTTTTTTTAACAGATACAATTTTTACAGAAACAAGCAGTAACTTTTGTAGGCTCCTGATTAACATTTGGTCAATCAAGTATTTCTTTCACATTTCTTCACAGTATATTTAATGTCCCTCTTTCAGAATGTTAAGGATGCCATTATAATTTGGAATCTTTGTCCAATTTTATAACATATGTACAAGAATTTTGTCAAAGCTCAATCCCGCCCCCTCTCCTCAATGATGTAGATGTTTGTGTCATAACTTAATCTCCCCTCTCCTCTATGATGTTGTTTATGTTTTTGTTAAAGTACAATCCCTTCCCCTGCCTTCTATGATGTATATATTTTAAGTCATAGCCACAATCCCGTCCCTCTTTCCCCGACGATGCTATTCTTGTTTTTGTTTGTTTTGTTATAGCCCTTATCCGTCCTCTTTTCCTCGTTGATGTCTATGTTTTTAGTCATAGCCACAATCCCGTCCCTCTTTCCTCGATGATGTATTATTTGTTTGTCATAGCACAAAACCCATCCCCCTATACTCGAACATGTATATGTTTTTGTTATAAACCCAATCCAGTCCCACTTTCCTCGATGATGACATATAAAAATGCATGATATGTCATTTATTGCTTTATACATTTTTGATAACATTCAAATATACGTGCAATGTCGAAAACACACAATTCAGTCAAAGTGCCATGCCAAAGTTTGCCTTTTCGGGTTTTTCATGCTATTCCGATGTTTCAATTGTTCATACTTATCAAGTGAATTTGGTGACCCATTAACATTTTTATCGATATAACTAAAATTGTAGAGGTACATGTATAACATAAATACATTGAAACGTTGTAAAGCGCTATTTCTGCTTTTAAAAAACGCCAAATTGTCATTGGCCTATTATCACCAATATTTAACAATTTTTAAATGGTTTTGCATTTTTTCCCAATTCACTTTGTGTTCACGTGTATAGGATCATTTATCAGTGTATGATATGGCACTATCTTCATATAAAAACTTCACATCAATTTTATACAGAAATATGAGATAACTTTTTGCTTTTAGTTGTATTTATGAGCAAGTGTTAGTTCAAATCATTGAACTTTTTTTAAAATGAGGAAAAGTAAACTCCTTCAGTCTTGTTTTATCTAATCAGTCTCCGTTGTATGAAAGCTAACATCCGCAGACAGATAAATCCACTTCAACATGAACATCTTTAAGTTTCTGATCCTGAGCAACACCCGATGATTGTAATAGATATCTCTTTATAAAATATGAAATCTTTTTTGAGTAGGGTTAAATTGTTTGAGATACATCTGTATAACAATAAGTTAGTTCGCCTTATCCGGTGTGACTAAATTCATATGTAAACATAATCGATGGTTACGTGACAAAATCTGTAGACAAACAATATTCAAGTTCTTAGTCATTATCTTTTATAACAAATTTAAGTCGAACATCGAAGTTCATTAAATGGAAATAATTGTGTTACTTTATATATCCAGATATGGAGAATGGTACGAATCTATCATTTCTTTTGCTACGAGGAAGCTCATTCAGGTACTTGCCTACTCATAGATTGCCCCATCCCCCCCCCCCCAAAAAAAAAAATTAATTAAAAAAATTGGAGTATGGTTTTGTTACCTATTCTGACATCGGACTCGGACTTCATTTAAAAAGAGTTTACTGTACGTATTGCTGTGTGTTTGTTTTTTCCACATTGGCTAGAGGTCTAGGGGAAGGGTTGAGATATCAAAAACATGTTTAACCCCGTCGCATGTTGCGCTTGTCCAAAGTCAGGAGCCTCAGACCTTTATTAGTCTTGAGTGATTGTTAATTTTAGTTTCTTTTATATATTTCGGAGTTAAGTATGACGTCCATTATCACTGAACTACAAATGTAGTAACATTTTTGTTAAGGGACCAGCTGAAGCACGCCTCCGGGTGCATGTTTTTCTAGCTGTTATCAGCTCTTTGGTCGGGTTGTTGTCTCTCTGGCACATTCCTCATTTCCATTCTCAATTTTATTTCGCCTGTTTCTCTTTGATATACAAATTGATATTGCAAAGGTAGAACCTTTTTATGTAAGACACAAAAAATCACATTGTGCTTAGCATACTGTTTGGGAAATTAGTGTATTTAAGTAATTAATAAATATTAAAAAAACACAAACTGTTTTACCAAATCTACTCACTATGAAACCCTAATCCCTCATGCCCCCACAATGGGTTTAATTACTATTTGATTTTTCTTAAAAGTTCTCTATTTTTGTGATTTTACTTTTTTTTTGTTAAATGCTAACAGTACATAAACATATATATCAAAAATTCTCTCATGACATTTCAAATACTTTAAGGAAACATTTTCAATTTCTTTGATTGATTTGTTGATGTTTGTGTTCGTTTCATGAGAATCATCACATTTTCTCGGATAGTTTGACCTATGAATCGTTAACCTAGATCTAATAACACTTGTCCACTTTTGTTAAACAACAATAAAACTTAATTTCCTGATCTTGAGGAGCATCCGTTGATATAACGAGATATGTAGATAAAAATAGACAATCTGTTAAAATCTAGAATAAGAGGACATAATGTTGTGACAAACACTGATGTCCCCCCCCCCCCCTCCAATTGTGTTGAGATTCGTGTTAACGTTACTCCGTCTCTATCTTTCTATGTTCTGTTTTGTGTGTGTTTGTCTCTTGTCCTTTGTCTTTGTTAGCCATGGCTTGTCAGTTTATTTTCGACTTATGAGTTGCCATTGCTATCTATCGCCTCCCTTTGTTTAACACTTGGTGGTAAACGAAGAGTTCCCTACAACTTTACTAAAACTTTCAAAATTCTTCATACCTAAGGTATCAATTTGATCGGTGCATAATTCATTTTCATACTGTTCAGGGTCACATGCTGTCTTCTATTTATTTTAGAGTTTTATAAAAGTAGTCAAGAATTTTTTCATAAAATATTGCTGTTTTTGTTTGCCACAAACTTTTAATTGACCTAAACTCTAACAACGAACTACGACCATGAAACCACTTGCTCAGTTTTTTTTTTAAACTTGAAAAGATTAAGTTTGTATTTAAAAACTGTATGTATCACTCCTTGTCTGTAGTTTTTATCGTTGGGTTGTTTTCTCATTGCTATTTATCTTATGGATGTACTTAGGTGAGGTAAGGTGGAAAATAATAAATCAAGAATTTAAATTTGATACTATAAGCTGGTAGAGCATTCTTTAAGGATAAAGATAAGCTAAAAATATTGATAGGTCATGGATCTCCTTTTCCAGATATTTGAGATTTAAAATATGTCTGGAAAAGGCTGAATCGGACTTTTACCTTATGTTTGCATTGGTATTATTTAGGTCCTAAAACAAAAGAAAGAAAATTAAGAATATTCTAAAATTTTGGTAAATGACCTTTCATGAGCTATTTAGTCTTATATGAAAAAATAAATGGGTGTTATGAGCTAAAATATTTTACCCTTTTTGTATGGAAAAACACCAAGAAGTCCGAAAATTTGACACAAATTCCAAAACTTCACCTAAGTACATCTTATACGAAGATATTGCGTCAGTATTGATTTATTTAGGAAACCCTTGAGATCTTATCAAATGGTTTGTGAAGTAAAAATGTAAAAAAAAGTAACAAATATTTATAGTTTCATCATCAAAAATAAACTATTATGCTTTAAATATAACCATAACATTTATAGATTATTGTTACAAAGACAATACACGATCATGTATAATTGATACTTAAACCAATATTAACAAACTATTTCCGCCACTTTGGAATGTCTATTTGAAATACATGTTGGTGAACGTTCAGTAAAATAGAAAGTTTTTGGAAATAGTTATTTTATTTTATTTTTAACTATTTTTGATATTAAAATGGTCTGTGGCAAAATATTTTGAATACACTGCTTTTAGCTTTTGACACGCCAGAAAACATAAAATCAATAGCACTTTTAAAATCGTCCATGAGAATATAATTTGAAACTTAAAACATAGTAAAAGTAACATACACGTATATTTTGTCTAAAATACTAATACCTGTAATATTTACAAGTCTGAGCAATGACAAAAATATGGACAATCATTCAAAAAATTCAAGACGAAAGTTCTTAAAAGCAGTAAAACATATATGTCATGTCCTTGATTGTCTATTTATAAAGTTACAAAAAAATACAAAATAAAAATGATAATATACAAATGAAAATGAAAAAAAAAGAAATATAATATATAATGAAATATGACTTCCAATGTAAACATTGAATACATTTGGTTATTCTTTGTATATCCCTGAAGGTCATAACGCTTATTTGTCCTCAGCTTTTGAAGTTTTAGATTTGAGCATTCCTGATAAAGGAAAACCACAAAAAGTGCTTCGGGCACACTGTATTTGTATTTTTTTATTTTTATTTTCTAGCACCTGGTCAAAACTCTGTTAATGAGCTGTAAGTCCCCATGTGTAAAATGAAAGCTTATTAGTTAATGTATCGGTACTTACACCATCAATAAAATAATTATCCTTATTTAATTTTCCATTGATAAATTAGAAAATTTGTCAAACTTCCACACAAAAAACAAATAAGGGCAACAGTAATATTACGATGTTTAAACCTCATAAATGGGTTCAAAACCAAACAAAGCTATACAAAAACGGAGGGAAATTACGTAAATGTGTGGTGATGATGACGATGATGAAGACGACGATGACGATGACATCGACGACGATGATAGTTAGGATGATGGACGATGATCATCGATGATGAATGATGAATGATGAATGGTGATAAGGGTTGATGAATGTTGGATGAATGATAAATGATGGATACTATTACTTAGAGACCACACACAGTAAGGCACATGTATCAACCACTAGCACCAATTCGGAATTGTTAAACAAATGATATCTTGCTGCAAATATATTTTCATAACATTTGTGATAAGTTATCTGGCCATTTGTCAGTCGCTTATGAAATTAGATCTCCATCTAATAACATAAAATCATATTATTTCATCTTGAACGTTTATGACACATAAATTGTTGCCATTACTGTTACCTTTCTGTAAAGCACTATGCTGAATGTATCCTCCGTTATTGGTGATATTTGTTATGTCATTGCCATTATTGTCATAAGATATTTCTGGAACCACTTCGGTATCACCACGCAAATTATCTAACACTGGAAAAATGATATTAGTCATCTGTTGTGATCTATTTTGTAGTTCGCCATCTGACATTTGCTTTAAGAAGTTATTTTGGATTGTTTGTTTCGGGTTGTTGATATCAAAAACATACCCATTAAAACGCATTCTTAAATTATTATTCATTAATACCGGTGGGGTATCTACGGGGGAAATACGAGGAGATGTAACAGTATAGTTACGTAGTAAAGAGTAGTCAATGCTGTCACTAGTTTTGAGCGTAGTATTACCATCAATGTATTTATCAGGAAAATCTATTCTTTCAACGCTTGATATGGATTCGGATGAACTAAGACTTTCTGGACTTCCCTCTAACGATTTATTCAAGTTAAAACTTCCAGGATAAATCTGTAAGGTAAGTGGTTTTTTATGCTTATAGGCCAAGACGGTATAACTGGTTGCCTGGATAGCCAATGAAGTGTCTGTTGAACAACTAAAACTAAAAGGATAGGAGCATGTTCCAATCCCAGAACTTGCGTTTTGGTCGCAAATAGTATTCATAGAAACATATTCACTATTTGAGACTATTACTGTTGGTGTTTTCTTTGGAATAGCAGCATCTGTGTTCTCGTCCTTATTTTTTTCTTCTGACATAGCTATCACTGACGTGGGTAAAGGATGTGATACATAGCTGTTTATATTCTCAGACTCCACTTCTGACATAGCTATCACTGACGTGGGTAAAGGATGTGATACATAGCTGCTTATATTCTCAGACTCCCCTGTAATATCTTTTGACACACTTGAATTTGACCCATTGAAATTGTTTTCAAGTAGCTCATCTAGCTTTATGGAATATTCGTCGGTCAGACAATCAGTTTCATTTTTCTCTTTAGGTGGACTGGCTGGATATGTAACAGTAATCAACGAAATCAATGCACTCGAAGAATTGTCTGGTGTTACATCATCTAGTGTTTGTGAAGTTCCTTAAATGAAAATAATATATCTACATAAAAAAGGACAATGTTTACAAGTTTTTTGTTAAATTTAATTGAAAAGGGTCAACTTGAACCTGAACGTATGTAATGTAGGAGTGGATATTCTGAAACCAAAAGACAACTGCAGAATCTTCAAGGAATTTTTGCAAGAGTTTCTTAACAATATAGTGAGAGTGGCATGTGAAATCGGACGAAGCACTTATATTTTCACTTAGTATGGCCACGTATTAATGGATATATCAAAGCTGAACGAAAATCCCTAGCATTTATAGATCATACTTATAGGAAAGGTTTTTATGATTTGGATGGAGAAATGTCTCACTAGCACTCACACCACATTTTCTTAACTATATTAGCAAATAATTGTTTTCTTGCACTTTAGTTTCGATGTTTAGAAAACACCTTCGAATAATGTGGAGATCTTGAAAAAGACATTTGTCTAGATCTTAATAACATAATGTGTTCTTCATTGAAAGATTATTGCTACTTTTTTTTTTTTTTTTTTTTTTTATGAAATAACAATATCAATACCTTAAAATGTCATCAAATGTCACCCAAATATGATTTAAATGGTTAAATTAAAATTCACTATTTGAAATATCTTATAGACAATCATAAATCTTTCTTATTCCGTGTGAACTAAGGAGTAAGGTTTTCAAATTATGTCTACATTATTTTTATAAATATGTTTGTGTTTAACAACTCTTTAGTAATGGACGTTTTCGAGTCTCCTTCTTTTCAATTAAGCTAATGTACCAGTTTCATACCTCCGTCGTATTAAAATAAAACCTACCTTGGTTCGGTATAGCAGAATCTATAGTATGAACTGCATGTAAATCTTTCATGGTTAAGTAGTCTGCCACAAGAATTTGTTCATCTGAGATATCAACCAGACTGTGAGAACTATTTTTATTCTGTTCTTCATTATACACACATTCACTAATTGCATTTACTGGATTCTTGGTTTGCTCGTTTAAAATGTCCTAAAACATAATTACAAGAGAACATATGAAACATTTTATCAATATGAAAGCGTATATTTGTAATTGGATTCATTTATTCTCACGGGTATCAAATTTCGTGGATTTGCAAAAATCTGCATATATTCCTATATCACAGTTTTTGTGATTTTAAATTCCTGGTTCTAAACTCCACCGACGAAATCCACGAGCATTTGGTATACATGAAGTTGATATGAATCCCTAGTGCAACATTTGCCATTAATTGACTAAAACCAAGTGATCATTAAACTAATATATATTTTGAAATTAAAGTAATTTCTGTACACAGGTTCACCAGTACTGTAGTATATAAACTTTAACATTATAAGTCTTATTAACCTTTTATCTGTTGGGCCTTTAGAATGAAATTCAAAACAGTGTGGCTGTGGCCATTGATTGACATACTAAATTCATCCATTGACGTAGACAATGTAGGTGAACGTTTGTATGTAACGACCACTGCTCATTATGTACTTTTTAAAGACACTTAAACTATGGGGTCACCAAAGGTTCTCAACACTTTAATAAAGTAATTCGAAAAATTAATGAGAAATAACACAATGTTTTGAATTATATCAATTATATAAATCAAAACATAAAGGTTATTCCTGATTAATTTTTCGAATTATTTTATAAATAAAGGCGTTAAGAAACCTTTGGTGACCCCACAGTTTAAATGTCTATCGTAGGTACGTCGTGAACAGTGGTCGTTACAGACAAACGTTCACGTAAATTGTCCCAGTCAATGGATGAATTTAATGTGTCAATCAATGGCCACAGCCACACTGTTTTGAATTTCATTCTATATATCTTTTCAATATAATAGATGTTGAGAAATACCTAAACTGAATCAAGGAACAGTTTTGCATTTATCAAGTGTATAAAAATTACAATAAAAAAAAATACTGGACTCCGAGCAAAAGTCATAACGGAAAGTTCCTATAATCAAATGGCCAAACTAAAAGCTCTTGGCATTTAATCGCATGAACAACATATGTCATATTCCGGACTCGGTACACGCATTTTTTCGTGTAGAAAGTTAGCGAATTTAGCCTGGGGTTTTAGCTAGCTTGTATGGCAGTCGCATACCATTCCATTATAAAAGCATCAATATTTGAACAAAAGTTAAAATAAACAATAAATGTGACGTAACATACCAGAGATTTATTGTCATGTCCATATAAACCTCTATTTATGCTACAGTGTTTGTATACTCCACCTTTGTCTCTCTGCAAGAAAAGTAGGACAAAAATGGGATTAACTTTCGATAACTGATAATGAAGGTCGTTTGAATTGTTGCAATGAAATGGTAGACTATAATGACCTTGGTAAGAGGTCATAATGGTAACTGAAAATAACGCTGTACTTTTGAACATTTTGAATAAGATGGTGAGTTGTCTCATTTACACTCATGCCACAACTTCTTATTTCTATAACTCATTGTATGTTCAATCAGTCTTTTAAATGTTTTAGAGAAAAACAAACCCCTTACATAAATACAACAGGTTACCTTATGTTATAATATTCATAAATGTCTACCTCATTAACGACAGGATGAAAATATAAACAGATACTGTCGTAACTTGAATAACTATATCACAATTTATATCCCAACTCTAATTTCAATAACCCTTTAATTATTAAGTTTAATGTTTGTATTTTTATTATACTGGTATTTTTATAATTCACATAACTTAAAGGTCAAAATGACCATTACATAAATACGTTATATTCTGCAATGTTGTATTTTTAATTATTTTCCATAAAGAAATTTTCATTTTAAGTTGTGTTTTGCTTGAAGCACACACATTAACACACATATAATAGAAAAACAAAAGTTTGTGTTACATCCATAACGCAAAATCAGTACATGTAAAACAAAAAACAAAACAAAAAAGGCAAAGGAATCACGGAGCAAAGAGAAACTCTCTCCTCACTGCAAGGCTTAGGCGGAATTCCCTGCAAAAATATTCGGATCTACCTTATAAGATTTTGTACCACCTAATCGGAAAAGAACATACTGGAAAATAGCACAGAGGAAAAACAAAATAGTTCCTGCGCACAGGTGTAAACCTTAAACTCTGAAGCATATATACGTATGAGCATATCTTTAGGAGCATTACATAATTGAGGAATCAGTTGAAAGGGGCAGAACTACTAAATAAATACTTGTTGAACATACATTTTCCTGATAATTTTGAATCCTTCAAAATACAAAATGAATTCTAAAATTGAGGGCATATATAGCCTGTTTCTCATAAAAAAAAGTGCCTGGTTTGGTGTATTCAAAATTCTAGTTACAACTACAGTATTGTATCTATGTATTTATATGGGAATCTTACCAAAGTAGTATCCTTAATATGAATGGATGGTACGTCTATCTCATATGGTCTTGACATTTCTTTGATCTTTCCACACATATGACACCTGTTAAGTACAATCCAGTATGTATGCATTTGACTTAGAAAGTAACGACTTTCAAATATGTGTAAGAACTACGAAAACAAACTCATCATAGATACCAGGATTGAATTTTTGTTTATGCGCCAGACGCGTGTTTCGTCTACAAAAGACTAATCAGTTACGCTCGAGTAAAAGAAATTAATAACGAAGTGAATAATAAATGGGTTGTAAAATGGTTGGAAATGTTTTGCAGTTACTTTCAGGGACATTCCAACAGTTAATATCAGCCTTGTTTATCGGATTTATATATTATAAACATTGCGCATTGCACTGTAACTTTCATATTTACAGCTTGCATTCGATAGCTTTTGGTTACTTATTATTCTTTTTTTCTTTTTCGAGGGAACAGTAAAAATTAAAATAACGAAAAAAACGAACTCCAAGTAAAATTCAGTTGGAAAGTCTCTTATCACACGGCAAAAATTAAAAGCTCGGACGCATCAAACGAATGGAAATTTACCTATGTGTCAAAGTTCAAAAAACACAAATCAAATTTTCAAAAACAAAACCTGAGAAAATAACTCTATTTCAACAGCTCTAGATTTATTTGTTGAGAAAAATTATAAAATGAATACCTGATCTCTGCTGTAAGTAGACATAGAACTATCACTAAAGCTATTATTGGTAAGACAATAGCAACTACTAAGTTGTTGTCACCTGTATCTGCAAATAAAAAGCTTTTCAAATAAGCTAAATCTACATAAAAAAACAGCTAGATTCATTAGTGCCTTATAATAGATATTTTGTGTTATACATAATTATGATTTTAAATGCGTACCAATGATAATTTTCTCTATACATATCTATGAAAATTGTGTATGATCGTGTATCAATGATCATTTTCTCTATAATTATCTATCAATACTGTGTATCAAAAATAATTTTCGGAATGCATATCTATGAAAAGTACGTACAATTTATCCGTTTCTGTACTTTTCATTTTTGGTTCTACAAATGTATGCAATGCTTTTTGTCTGGTTATTGGGCTTAGTGTGGTGATTTGTGGAATTTTATTTGACAATAAAAGAGGGACGAAAGATACCAGAGGGACAGCCAAACTCATAAATCGAAAATAAATTTACAACGCCATGGCTAAAATGAAAAAGACAAACAGACAAACAATAGTACACATGACACAAACATAGAAAACCAAAGAATAAGCAACACGAAACCTAAACTGTTTTTTTTTGCCATATGGTTTTCTATCGTACTTCAAGTGGGTTAATTCCTCCGGGAAATGAGTAAAATACTCTATCGTATTTTGACTAGCTGTATATGCAAAGGTTGTGAATAATTATAAGAAACTTACCAGACTGTAATGCATCCATTGTTGTAACATTATAGTTTTTCTCCCCTTCAAGACTTTGCTTTCCAGCAGACGACACTGCCATTAACCAAACGACATACCTCGTTCCACTTTTGAGGTTTCTTATTGTATATTGCATTTCTACTTTAATTATAGATGAGTTGATTCTCGTGGAGGAATTTGTACCTAAATAAAGCAAATATCGTGTCATTTCACTTTATTAACTACATTTGAGCTTGAGTGCATAGTTGTATAATTGTAAGCATACCAAATCTCCTCACTTTTGTATTATATAAACATTAAGCAGTAAAGTTTATGTGTGACACTATTGAGGTCTGGACGTAGTGTATCAGGTAACGACAATTCAAGGGTAATTTCCATGAAAATAAATGTGTGATATCAGTGAATATTTGATAAAAAATTCATTGTACTGTATGTAGTAAGGTTACAAAAAAATAAGATCATACTTCAAAAACAGCATAGCGTTATTATAAGGAGTGTGTTTCGTCTTTTTTTAGACATTCTAGGGTCATTGAAACGTAGTTTATGCATCTAGACAATCGAAGTTCACAGACGGTTTAATTCAATAGCTTTATAACGTATTATCTTTTGAAAATAATAGGAAAGTAAACTTGTTGTATCGAATTTTATAATTTCTTCATTTTACAATCGATAAACATTGTTCCTTTTAAATATTGTAAAAGCATGTCGTGTCAAAAATCAGATTCCCGTGCCACGTTGAATTTTCTCAATTGGAAAATCAGGCAAACTAGAGGCTGTTTTAATAGTGAAAAACTATTTTTGGCAACTGAAGATCCTTAAACAGTCACACCACCTTTATTGGTTCCATCTTTACGTTATTTACCATAATTTTATATTCTTACCCAATAAACATTCAGTGCCTTTTTCATCCGCTTGGCACCAATATAAAATATAAAATTCTACGAAAGGTGAACGTTCACAAGGTCGTGGTCTTGCCCAGACAACTGATATCAATTGTTTATCCCGATCCTGCACCGTTACACTTGTTGGCCTTTGAGGAACTGCAACGCAAGAAAATAATAATAAATTGTACAAACCTTCTTTAATTTTTAAGAACATGACACATATGTTAGAACAATACACTAAATATATCTTTTACAATAGCTTAAGAGAAGATGGGTCGACTATAAAAGATCATCAAAAGGTTCAAAAGCTGACATACTCATTTCCATTAGTTACCGGTAGTTTAATTACATGTTTTACATTACATTGTCGGTAATTTAACATTCATGATCAAAGTAAGCTCACAATTATAATCAAAGAAATACTACGATCGTTTGGTTTACATTGATTACAACTGATATTGGTTGTATTTTTTTTGTACAAATATGGCGCTTTAAAAAAGATAAGGAATGATTTTTTTAAACTTTATATATAAAACATTCAATGTTTCAAGATATATGAAATTACTTACTTTCATTTCGAATGAAATAACAGTTTTCCCACGAGAATCCGGTACTTTTGTTGTCACTGTCCATGGAAAGCCCAAATAAATAAATCTTTTCAAAATCCAAATTCTGTACAGTATAAGATTTTTCATCAACTGATACATGTGCCCATTTAAGTTGTTTCTATAAATGAGAACACATGTTTATATGAAGTATAATAATCGGTTGTTACTCTTTTATCAAACAAACACAATGGCTCTCTACAGCAAATATTCTTTGATAATCTCAAATATTAGTTGAACTTAACTGTTGAGCTAGTCTATCATTATCAAATAAGGTTTGTTATACAATTTGAAAAGATACTGTAATGCATTTATTACTATGCATTGCATGCAGTTTACTCAATATTCAGAGACGGGTAAAACAACATTTGTACGAAATTATGGGGAGCATGGCTCTTTGTTAAAATTAAAATAAAGAAAATGAAATTGAGTTTTAAAGTCCAGTGAGAAAACAATCAACCGAATACATTTTAGAATCTAACCGCTTTACTTTAAGAATAGTTGTTTTATAAACAATTTGAAAAACTTTAGCCTTGTTTGACTCATCAGTCATAGAAGTAATGCTTAACCAGATATAGGAAGATGGTGTGTGAGTGCCAATCAGACAACTCTCCATCTAAATAACAATTTATAAAAGTAAACTATTATAGGTCAATGTAAGGCCTTCAACACGGAGCCTTGGCTCACACCGAAAAACAACAAGCTATAAAGGGCCCCAAAATTACTAGTGCTAAACCATTCAAACGGGAAAACCAACGGTCTAATCTATATAAAAAACGAGAAACAAGAAACACGTATAAATTACATAAACAAACGACAACTACGTACATCAGATTCCTGACTTAGGATAGGTGCAAACATTTGCAGCGGGATTAAACGTTTAAATGGTACAAACCTTCTCTTTTTTTCTGAATATATAGCATAACTAGACTTGTTTGTAACGCATGTTTCAATTTGACTAATGAGAAAAGAAAAAAAATTCCCTCTCCTAAATAGCGGTCAAAGGAAACAACTAAAACCTAAATTACGTAATAGTGAAATAATCTATAATTGCTGTTTACTTTTTTTCTTTTACAAGGATGTCGTTATGACTTATCGACGTAGCTCAAAGTTGAATAATGACTCTACAAAGTGAGAATTATCCTTTAGTAAATTTGAAATTATGTTTATTTTTGAAGTTAAGTTGTGATTCCAATTTGGATACGTTACCTCGCACCCGTTAGTCCTTTCACACCAGTAGATAGTATAACCTTTGACCCCTTCAGTATTTTCTGTTTCCCATGACATCAAGATATCGCTGTTTAATTTTTCAAGTACAAAGTGAGGAGGTTTGTAGTCTCCTGTAAAACATAATTTTCACACCTAATGGTTTCATTCAAGAAAAGTTGTTTTCAATTGTTAGAGGTTGTTTTACATCCATGTTTCCCCGACTTAAAATAATGGGTATTTTTTCTTTAAACATGACGTTGTGTTTTCTTTCCTTTCAATTACAATAATTGTACATTGAATAAAAGAGGGACGAAAGATACCAGGGGGACATTCAAACTCAAAGATAGAAAATAACACGAATCTTAATAAAAACTGGGGGTGATCTCACTTAGTTATGTTTTAGGTGACACACTTACAAAAACAAGTTCAATTAAATTAATTATCTATATGTCTTTGCTTACATTTTTATGTCCCTTGATATCTCTTTAAAAGACACAATTCATATAAATTTTGAAGTAAGAATAAAACTCTTTTGACTTGAGTACAGATTTAAAGTTGTTAAATAACGGGGTTATTTGAAAATAAGGTTGATATTATGTAGATGGTGATCCATATGTGTCTTAAATTTCACCAAAGTTAAATATAGCTGTTATGCCGAAGAGAAAAAGTAATGATATACCACTCAAAAAATTTAACATTCATATATTGTATAGTCCACGAGGTTACTGATACGTTTAGAGGTTCAGGGACTGAATTTTCTCCCTTGACACCATTTGCAAGTATGGTCTTGAGAAAACGATGATAGTCCGTCGGGAGGGAACGATAAATGGCTGACCCGTGTTCAGAGAGAGCAATATATATTGCATGTAAAAGACACCCTTGTAGATTCCGCTGCAAGACAGCGCTCGCACCCGCAAAGTGGAAATAAATTAATATAAATTACACAACTTGTTATCCAACCCACTATAAATAAATATGTTTATACTAATGATTCGTTAGTGTAAGACAAGTCAATCAATCGTTTTGAAGAAATAGTTTACTTTCTAAGATGACCTACTTCAATTCAATCAATTGTACATAACTAAAAGAATTTACAGACACAAATTAAAGTCCTTAATAAAATTCAGAAATATTTGGCATTATGAAAACAATGATTTAATCTTATTGAAGCTTAACTCCTCCAAAGTCATCAATTGTATGAGTATATAATAACACAGTTTACATAAGATAATTAACCACAGGTTCAGGTTTGAATTTAATTAGTGGCCACCGTGCTAAGTAAGTATGATGTTTAAGATTAAATTAAATGAAGACATATATAAGTGTGTGTAATATTGTACACAGCACACCATACTACATTGGCCGAAAGACAGTTATTCTTTAGTAAATATAGGTACAAATGTGTATTTCAATAATTTGGCTGGAAAGGGCCAAACATCAATATATATATGTAGAACAGATATTACTTTCTATAATAGTTATTTACCTTTATTAATGTATATTGGAGAGCTAGCTGCAGACATTCCAACATTTGTTCCTGCCTTTATTCGTATACTGCCAGATTGTCCAGACTGAATGTTAGTGAATGTATGGTGTGATGCGTTGGTAGAATTAAATTGATGAGAAATAAGTTTATCTCCAGTAGATTCAAGATTGACTTCAAATTTTACGATCGGCCCATTTTCCTCCATCTCTTTGAAATTCTGAAACATTTAGTATTTATTTAGCAAAAAGTACTCTTTAAGGTTCCTTTGGAATATATTTAATTTTTATATATCTATTCTAGAAATCTATAAAGGATCAAGTAAAACTAAATTGACAGAGACAGGGAAATATTTTAAATGTAATTCCAAGTTCTTCTTTATATCTGTTTACATTTTCCCCGTCTTAAAGGATTATTAAGGTAGATCATAAGTAAATGTTTTTTGAGACAGAATTTTCTTAAAATTTGACAAAATGAAGATTTATCTATGCTTTTTTCAAAAATATAATAAAAAGTATGGGTCACCGTGCTATTTTTCAAGCTATGAGTCCTTGAAAATTGCCTAAATTTGGTTAGTTTGTTCATGAAAAAACACATAACAGTGCATAAACAAAATTCTATGAGATAGAATTTTGAAATAAATTGTGAGAAGATAGGTTTTATAATATGTTTTAAGAAAATAAAAAGAAAACATGGTGTCACCGAACTTGTTTTCTTGCCACAAGTAAAAATAAAAAATTTTCCTATTGGCCCAGTATAAATTTTGTGCTAAAAGAGTTATCTCCCCTTAAAGGCTCATTTGGAAAAAAATGATTTTAAAAACCAAAAGGGTTGATATTTGTTAAAATATTTTGAATAATACAATAAATTAACAAGTTTTCTTTATAGAAATAAACAGTCTAACCATTAAAAATTGCAAATCTCTTTCCAAATTTGCTGATTTTGGCAAATAACTAGACCGATTTTGTACTGTAATTGTACAATCCAAGATGGCGGTATACCATGTATCTACCTTAAGCGAAATAGACTTTTATAAACAAACAATACTACTACTGGAAAACAAATAATAAATGTTCATTCAGACACAATTGAGATTTGATCATTTATATAATGCGAATTACGTCAAAATGAAGATATTTTTTCTAGGAAATTGAGTAATTTTGAAAAAGACGATATAATTTCTGTGACTGAAAAATATATACCTTTGGTGATCAATATGGATGTCATAACTAAAGAAAAGGAAACATTTATTTAAGGAATACACTGTAGTCTGGCATTGTCAACAAATATTAGATTGTATTTATAAAACGTGAGCTTTATAGGTGACGCGTAGATTACTGCGCACGTTAAACCGATTAATTCTCAGCAAATGTTGCGCCTATAATAAATTATCTATCTGAACAATTTATTGTCCGTTTTTGTGTGTCTCTTTATTACCGAGAGAGATGGTTTCTAGTTTTTGTGCTCTGTTTTATCTCATTATTTTAATGTAATTCCTGTTACCCTATATATGCATACGTATCTCAGTTAATTCATCCCTGCCTTTTTACTGATAGGGTTTAAACTTTTTTTATGAAGTTAAGTCAATGACATCGCTTACGACTGTATTGTTTGTTATCATCTTTTCATTTTAACTATTAAATGGAACAACTTCATATCAAAATCATTAAACCTAATTTTTACCTGCCAATAAACTGTAATGTTTCGAACTTTTGAACGATCATCTTCTGCAAATTCAATAGCTCCCACAGTTACTTTGGGGGAAAACTTTGCAACTACAAGTACAACAATATAAATAAATCAATCCCTGTTGAAGAATAATAAAAGACGTTTATTATGATTTTCTGATTTCCGAAATTAAACCAAAATCTGTTTTTAAGCTAGAGATAACAATTAAAAATATTTTGATATTGTCATTTTCTTTAGCAGCTATTTTTGTATATTACATACCAAAAATAATTTAATTGTTCAGTCGAATAGTTGAAAAAAAAAGAGTTAGAGAACATTTTTCTTTGAGAAAGATTAATTGATAGTTGCTGTTAGAAGAAAAAAAAATGAAACAAATTAAAGATATGCTTGACGTATTTTTATCTTAGGTGGACAGCTGTCTATAAGCTAATGTGGCAATCATATCAAATCTCTGAAATTATATACTTAAATCAATGCTTACCATCTTGTGCTGTTCTTGCCTTTAGATAAACTGAATCACTTGATAAACCTATTGGTCTTGTGTGGGTAAATATGTCTGTATAATGGGCAAACACTTCAAACGTATAAAAAGTGTATGTTTGTAAGTCTTCAATCAGCACTGATGTATTAAATGTTTTCACCTAAAATTAGATATTGTCTTCATTTTACCAACTTGCATCTGTTTTTTAATCATTAATAAAGTTTAGAATGGAAATTGGGAATATGTCAAACAGACAACAACCCGACCAAAGGGCAGACAACAGACAACGACCACCAATGGGTCTTAAACGCAAATGGAAAATCTCGCACCCGGTGGTGGCCCTCATCTGGCCCGTAAATACAATTGTGTACTAGCTCTGTGAAAATGGACTATACACTTAACTCCACAACATATAAATGAACTAAAATCTAATAAACATACAAGAGTAACAAAGGTTACAGGCTCCTGACTCCTGGCGCGAAAATGCGGTAGGGTTAAACATGTATTGCATTACATGCACAACGGATATTAATTTAAATTAAAACAAATGATTCTGGTATATAAATGAATTGATATTTAGTTTACTTTGTTTCATGTTGGGTTTTTAATAATTTAATACTTTATTAACACGCAATAACTCATTGTCCCCTCTTAAAACAAAATAAATGTTTTAAGTCAGAATTATGATGTTTTTCTTTTTGATTGTTGGTTGATATAGTCGACCGATAATTTGAATTTTTGGTGTCTTAGCGCAATTGAGCGAAAATTCGTGGCGGTCCATTTTCGTTTATGGAGTTAACTGGATTATTTTAATTGACGTGACGCCAATTAAAGAAAGAGTTAAATAACGTTAATATACTATTTCTTTAATGTAAGTTATTTATAAAATATATTTCACAACTCCATTTTCTATGGAAAATTCTATCGTCATAACAGTTTACAATGCTGTTGAAGTTTGTTTTCTTGATAATCCCTTACTCGTTGGTATATTTGTACCATGACAGAGCGCCGGCTATCACTCTCTGTAATTTGGTTAATTGTGTTGATCAGTAGTTAATTTTCTTTGTGATATTTTGTGTACTGTCATTTGTTTTTGTTTTTTGTCATGGCATTATCAATTTGTTTTCAACTTATGAGTTTGAATATCCCTTTGCTATCTTTTGCAACTTTTATACTCTGAAGTCTCGAAGTTCGTGTTGTTGTACCATTTTTTAAATTGTAAATTCGAGTTCGTCGATAATAGTTATTTTAAACAATAATGAAAGTGACGAATAACATTTTTGAAGACTTGACTTACATAACAATGCAGAATATTTATTTTAGTTTAAATATGATAGTTTGAGCTTTTTTCCAGAATAGGGCAAGTCATCTGTAAAGCTTTACTTTGCAATTCATTTCTTTTTAAGAACAAGTTGTACTTTAAGTTTATGTATACTATGCATTGGTTCAAAATCAAAGACACAAGCTAAGAAGGCCAAACGAGCAACATAATGGTGCCTCACCCTTTTTAAATTGATACTATGCAACTGATTATTATTGTCGAGTAGAAACTCTATGGACCAAAATCTTCAGTCTTGATAATCATTTGGGCTGCTATCCATTATAGTTTACAAGATGCAAGCAGGTAACAAAATCATCAAAGAAGGATGATTAAACTATGATCGGAAAAAGACGAATAATTTCTGTCAATCGACTTATTTGTAGATCTTGTGTAAGGAATAACTTTGCCGCAAAAAGGTTACACCCGGGCTACTATAGTTTCTGTCAAAAATGAAAAATAGGTAGTCGTTAAAGACTATTAATAACTATCAAACACTTGATCAACGATTTTGGCTAAATATGTGTAGATATTTTTTGGCTGATTATCTGTTATGATGAATTTATTTATCTGAATCAATTATAGTTTTTTGCCAAAAACAACGCAAACAGTGATTCTAATTGATTGTAATGGATCCCATTATCCCGCTTAATCAGAAGAGTACCAAAACAGTAAATAACAAGAATGTATCTAAAGTACACGGATGCCCCACTCATTTTCCATGTTCAATGAACCGTGAAATTGTGTAAAAAATCTAATTTGGCATTAAAATTAGAAAGATCATACCATAGGGAACATGTCTACTAAGTTTCAAGTTGATTGGACTTGAACTTCAACAAAAACTACCTTGACCAAAAACTTAAACCTGAAGCATTCGTAGGTGGGGCATAAAACCGTTACATGTGAAGAAAGTAGCAAAGAAATAAAGCAATTTCTAATTCACAGAATTAACTTTGTGTTACTCATCACAAAGAGGAATTAGTACGTGTACGATCGACTGATCCGGCGATGAACATATAGATCAATATATATATATATATTAAATCAGAAAATATATTTTAAAAACTTGCCGTATTTGTTCTATTTGTGGTGTATTGGATTGTAAATTCCAAATCACGTTCTCTTGTGTCCCATGCCAGTTCAATCGCAGTTTTATCTCTTTCTCGAACTGTGAAATTTTCCATTTTATAAGGTTTACCTGCAAAATATTTATATGCTTATATTATTCTAGTAAATCAAATTATCACTTCCAAAGATAATTATATGAATTAATGTATGATGTAAATATATTGGTTCATCCAATCTCAATCTTTATAAAACAGATGATTTGAACTTTTAGAATATCAGTTGCCAAATTCTCAGCATGAAAACGAGAAACATATAGATAAAAAGTAAAACCCTTAATTGAACAATAAAAACCTGCCAAACTCATTGACCGTTTCCTACGTCTTCATCAAGAGTGGTTAGTAAAGGCAGCTAGATTTAAAGAAAGTCTATTAAATAATTCAATTATGATGACATAATTTAAAGATTTTGTCTGTTTCTATTTCTTTAAGGTCTTTTTTGTTGATCAATTTTTCTTTTTTTCTAATGACAGAGTATCTCTATCGTCTTTTAAAATGTTTAACAAAAAGCAACATTAATACATTAACACTTGGGTGGAAAGTTGTTTTATTTGCATTCATACCTCATTTTTTAAATATTTTTTTAGGTAGAATTAGTTATCAAAGTTACCAGGATTATAATTTAGTACGTCAGACGCGCGTTTCGTCTACATAAGACTCATCAGTGACGCTCATATCAAAATGTTCATCAAGGCCAAACAAGTACAAAGTTAATAAGCATTGAGGATCCAAAATTCCAAAAAGTTGTTCCAAATACGGCTAGGGTAATCTATGCATGTGATAAGAAAATCCTTAGTTTTTCAAAAAATCAAAATTTATAAAAATGACCACATTATTGATATTCATGTCAACCCCGAAGTGTTGATTACTGGGCTGGTGAGTAACTCCTGATATTTCGACCAAATACATATGTAGCATGATATGTAAATACGTGCACGTGATAAGCAAAACGGTTTTATCAACGCAAAACTAGTCAATCTTTTAAAAAGATCAAACATCTTATCTAAAAAGATATTTCAATTTACAAACTTATTTAGAAAAAAATATTTATGATTTGTTCATGCAATGATTACACATACCGCCCTCAATATTGAATATAATGAACTCTGATTTATGTAAATAAGAGTACTTTTAGGGACGTTTTATTTGTTGAGATTTACCTTTTGAAATTTTATTACTTTTTGAGATGACAAGTATTTTAAAGCCAATCAAAGGTCATATCAACATATCGTTCATACCTTATAAAGAATTAAATGTATTTGTACAATAAAATAATGATAATGTTATATAGCAACAATATGTAAGCACTCATGCTTTATATTGATAATTTTTTTCATCCCAAGTGTTCGACACTTTATTCAGAAGAGCTTTAGACACAAAATATCCGGCATTCTTTTTATTATAACATCATTATTGGCATACTTAGAATTATTTTAACGCTGTCTTGTTAGAGACCATAATGGTAGTCTTATGATGTCCAAGTCCCAACTGAGTGGGAATGTGCATTGAGGTTGATGTATTGCCACTGACCCGGTCTCAAACACTGTTGGTTAATGCGATTATCTTCGAATTCGTTCTGACGATACATGCTGAGGCGGCACGCAATCGAAAAAAAATGGATATGTGTATAAATATATTTTGATGGGTGTAACATTGGCCAAACATGCATATTATGTCATCCGAAAACGAAAAGTAGCAAAATCAAACAAATACATTTGTAATAATTTATTGATTAATTAGTTTGTTAATGAATTAATCTATTTAAAATTAATTACAAATTGAATCCAATAATTTACTTAAGGGGGATATGAAATACCAAACGCTTACGAATCCAATAATCATGGAAATGTTCTAAATCTGATTGATGTCTTCAGTTTCAAATATTGAAATACGCGCATCGTAACCGTATGAGACTAATACAGATGGTTTAGTATGTTAGACACACACTAATATTTCATTAACCTTACATGGACAGTCTTAAATTTTCTTTGCAATTAGATATGCACGCTCTGAACCAATTTTGAAATAAAACAGTTCTGCTGCAAATTCAAAAACCGTGTGTAAAACAAGGCTAATTGATTTGAATAAACATATTCAAAACAATAGACCTATACCAAATTTCAATAGTTTAGGGTCGAGATGAAAACCCCATAAGTTATTTTGTGTTAGGATACTGTATTTGTGTCCACAAGCGTAAAATATCAGAATACAGTCCTCTCATACAGGTGAGTTGGAAAACACGATATCATAGTTTATAGTTTACAAGTCATAAAATCTTAAGCATTGTAATCTAAGTCGAGTATGCAATCATCTTGAGAACACTATCGTGACATGCTTTTATCAGCTTATGATTGAATTCTCTTCAAACAAGGTGAATATTAAAGGTGTTGAAAACTTATCAATGTTGTCAATGTTTAAATGACAGAAATCCAATTTAAATACCTTTCAAGCAAACATGAATACATTCATTTTTTTCTTGGATTTTTATAAACAAATTTGTCATTAATCTGACAATTGCATAACAAAATGTTGTATTTTCATTTTCACATGCCTTGTAAATATTTGAGTACAAAAAACTCTAGCCAATAAATAAATTATATGATGTCAAGCATTTTATTAAAATTAAGTCAGTGTTTCTCAGTTTACACATTTTTACTTTTTTATAAACAGTATTTAAGGGACAAATAAAATGCACGAAACCCATAACGTAATTTAAACATTCTGAATATGTCAATTTGACATTTTTTTTACCTTTCATGGTAATGAGTTTTATATCTTTTGTTAAACTGTTACCAGAAATCCGCCTTATATACAATGATTTATGATCATTTCAAGAATTTATATGTTTTAATTATAGCTGAAATCAGAAACAGATAGTTATTATGAAATTATTTGTTGCGTAGTACAAAGCGTTCAGCTCTTTTGTACTATCAGTTTTTAATAATTGTAATGCTAATTAACATAAGATAAATGGAAAATTTGTCCAAGGGACTCAGATGATGCCCCGCTTGCATAAAACGTGATAGAGGGGCATAGTTCCAGAACAGTAAAAGTGACGCCACAAAATTTCACACTTGGTCTGTGTTTTGTGATAATGAGCATTATGTTAAAGTTTCATGGTATTTGGTACACGAGACGCGCGCTTCGTCGTTAAAAATGACTCAAAGTCATTAAAACCGATGACCTTTGAACGCATGTGCTATATGTTTCAAATATCATAAATTAATTTGAGAACAGCAAATACATTACCATATAAATCTCCAATAAAATCTGTTTGTATCTCTGTAGTCGTTGTTACTTCCATTCGTTTGTTTGTGACATTTATTCTGAAGAAACTGGAGGGTCCATGTACATTCCCTGTCATGTTTTCACACTTCGTGTTCTCGAATATTTTAGGACAAATGTTTTTGTAAGGTTTATTGCTACTAGTTTTCCTGTTCAAAATAAAACATGATATGATCAGAACCAATGATACGCAATTATATTCATTTGTTTCTATGATGAATAATACTTATACAACAGGTAATAAAAGAAATAATATTAATAATTGGTCATTTTCCATTCATATATGAACAAATAAGATGTGGTATGATTGCAAATGAGACAACTCTCTACAAAATGACACAGAAATTAACAACTATAGGTCACCGTACGACCTTTAACAATGAGCAAAGCCCATACCATATGTTGAAGGCCGTATGGTGACATATAGATGTTAATGTCTGTGTCATTTAGTCTCTTGTGGAGAGTTGTCTAATTGGCAACCATATCACATCTTCTTTTTTTATAAAGGTAGTCGAAAATGGAAATTTATTGACATATAACGTAATTGAAAAAAAGTAAAACAATAACCAACAAACCACTTGTTTTTAAATTCTATGATGAAAGACAGTTATACAACATGTAATAAAAGAAATGCTAATAATAATAATAATAATAGTTGGTCAATTTCCACTCATATATAAACAAAATAGATGTGGTATGATTACCAATAAGACAACTCTCTATAAGAGACCAAATGACTCAAAAATTAACAACTATAGGTCACCGTACGATGGTCACTAGGTTGCAATATTAAATTTGTCTGTTTAGAACCTCACATGATATGGGTTCAGATTCAAAGTTTTGTTTAAAAACTGTAACAAGTACACATCATAATGAACAACATGCACACTAAGTTTCAAGTAGATGTGGCAAATAAAGGCAACAGTAGTATACCGCTGTTCAAACTCATAAATCCATGGACAAAAAACAAAATCGGGGTAACAAACTAAAACTGAGGGAAACGCATAAATATAAGAGGAGAACAACGACACAACACTACAATGTAACTAACACACACAGAAACGGACCAAGCATCAGACAAAATCCCACGAGAATAACAAATATAACATCAAAACCAAATACATGAATTTGGGATAGACAAGTACCGTGACACGTCTTATCGCAATGTCAATTTACACTCAAAAATAAGAGAAAACAAACGACGCAACGTTAAATTGTAACACACACAGAAACGAACTATAATATAACAATGGCCATATTCCTGACTTGGTACAGGACATTTTTAAAGGAAAAAATGGTGGGTTGAACCTGGTTTTGTGGCATGCCAAACCTCGCACTTTAATGGCAATGTTAACTATAACATAGAAATGACAACATAATATTACTAGACTACAATACAAATAAATAGGAAAACGTATTAGACAAAGAAACACATGATTAATGAATAACAAAAAACATCAGGTTTAAAATTTTAATACGCCAAAAACGCGCCTCGTCAACACAAGACTCACCAGTGACGCCCAGATATAAAAGATCGAAAGCGAAAAAAAGTACAAAGTTGTACAGCACTGAAGATCAAAAGTTGAAAAAGGTTCTGGCAACATATTTTTGGTAAACTACCCTAAATGGATTTTACAGTTATTGTTAAGGCAGTTTTGGTTATATAGTCCTTGCTAAGGTTTTGGTTCTAACACATCATTGACATTTGAACATACAGCGATATGCGTTCTTAAATTCTAAAATCCGGAAAAAACACTTCAGACGAATAAATTTGTTTGATCCCAAAATCAATACGCATTTATCTCTTTTCCAAATCTTGTAGTTATTTAAGTTTCTTTACAATCAAGCAAGGGGAAGGTCTAGTTACAATCCATTGTTTGTATGTCCTTGTCTAATTGTATCAGCGATGAACTATGATCAGTTTCATAGCTACCTGTTTCAGTTTCATTCCAATCTATAAAAGGATACTCAAGTGACGCACACGAAAAAAACATTCGAACACGAACGGAAGAATAACGGATGGACAAAGAAAGAAACAGAAATCAATAACTTAACTACTGCCGAAAACATTCAAGTAGCTTCTGATGTGTAAATCTTATGATTAAACGTTTTCGGTGAATATTGCAGTTGTTATCGAATAGTTCGATTCTCATTATGTCGGCATTTGTTTTTGTTGCGCTTCAGTATCCATTTTGTTCCTTTGTTTCCCTCTTATAGTTGATGTGTGTCCCTTGGTTTTAATTTGTAATCTGAATTTGTTTTACTCTCAATCAGTTTATAACTTTTGGTTACCACTATACAACTATGGCCTTTATTTATCTCTGATCTGACTCATTTGAAAGAATGTTTTGATAGATGGACGATTGAATTTTACCAAAATATTACTGACATTGCGGTTTAAAATATCAAGGGGAATGATTATAAAAATAAGAAGATGTGTATGATTGCCAATGGGACAATTCTATTAGATACCTAATGACGAAGAAACACGTTACTAAAAATCACCGCATAGGCATTAAACAATGATAAAACTAATACCACCTAGCAAGTAAGAACAATATTGTTATCTTTCGTTTGATTTCGATTTAACAACACTTCATCTAGTAGATATTCATAATCATTTGGGATTTGTATATAGTAGTGACTGTGGGTAAATAAAACATACTGATCAATTTATTGTGTCAGTTTCAAACAACTCAATGTATTTTTGAGCTTTCATACCAAAAAAAAATCAGCTGTTTTTGCTGAAAAATTTATCTAATATAAAATAAAAACAATTACCGGTTGATTATTTTTTCAATTGGTACAAATAATCTTCATATGCTATCAAACCTAATATCAAGACGGACCATGTGCTCGGTTTCCATTTTGTTTCAGATTTTTTTTTTTAAATCAATCGAAAATTACATTTTTTCCACAGGCTTTGAAATTGTTTTAGACATACAAAAACACTTTCATAAACGCTTGTACTGTAGTTTGTCATAACAATCATTGAGACAAGGGTATTATCGCTTTTTTGGGGGGACGGGGAGATTTGGAATAATGGCAGCAAGAACTAAAATACGCTAGTAAGTAAATTTTCACTAAAAAACTAATTCTTATTTGAACCTTATCTTGATTTTGATACATCTTTGAAATGTAAATATAAAAAAGACCATACCGGGCTTATCTAACCTTCTCCTTGACCATACGATAACCACTAAATCGCTTAGTTGCTGTCTATATATCAGCAGTGTTCTGCTATGTAAAATAGATAGATGTAATATCACAAACACTGAGCATTATATATCTTTAATTCTAACTAATGAACGCATTGTATAGCCTTTGTTTGTAGCATCTTTGACTTATGTATGGGTTAGAAACAATATTGATTTCTTTCGATGTAGATACACCGATGCCATTAATAAAGAGAAAACCAGTCTCATCACATACAACATCATTTGAGCGGTCAATATAAATAACGAACGTCAAACTTTATCTACACGATATAATAATGAAATAATACTGAAATACTGAATGAAATTTATACTACTACTTGGGGGAAATGGGGAATGTGTCAGAGACAAAAACCAAACAAAAGACCAGAAACATTTTATTGCATATTTGAAAATGGAAATAAGATAATATTATATTATTTTTAAAGGTCATAAGTAAACAAGTTTAGCGATAACATATTGGATCTTAATTAGAAAGTAATTAGTCTTACCATTCCAATGAAACATCGATGAAGTTTGGGTGTCTATATTCAACAGGGTGTTCCCAGAAGCACTGCAGTGCACCTGCCGCCATACCCTCCCAAATACATGCAAAATTTACAATTTCTTGTGGATAATCTGCAAAAGTATAATTAGGTAAACATGTTACACATATACATGGAAAAAAGACTATTTGCAAATGTCTCGTATGTACTTGGTTGTATAACAAATTTAAAACATATATATATATATTTATGTATGCAAATTAAAATAGTTTGTCTCTTGAAGTTTTCATGTTTTGGTTGTGTCACGTTATTATTGTAGAACGTTTTGGATTCCTGTTGATGACATTAGTCTTATCTAGTCTTTATTGAATGGTTGCCATAACGAGAATCAAATCTACATTTTGAATAATCAATGATTCAGAATGCATTTTTGAATATGTTTGAATATTTTTAAATATTTTTATTGTCTGAGTGATATCGAATTATAGCATTAAACATGTAACTACTATATTCAAGAAAAAGTCACATGACCTTAAACAAAGAAAGGTCAACACATTGTATAGCATTGATCAATGCCAAAATTATTACCACCAGTGAGTATATTTACAGTTCATGATTTATCTATGTTTCTGTATGTGTTACATTTTCAAGAGAATTCTTGCTCACATTACTTGTTATTTAAATTACTTTAAAATGTTTCTTATGTATTAAAGAGACACTGACTAGCTGTCAAATTCATTTTTACTGATTTGACTCAAATTCTCATATTTGATTTACAACGATGTAAAACATTTATCCAAATTATAAAGAAGTTTAAAATATACAATTTACAGAGCATTGGATCGAGTATATGTAGCTTCATTTCGTGTGTATGTAACTCTATATACAAATGTACCATCTTATTAACTATCAAGTTGACCTCCGAAAACCTCCGATAGTCATATATGCGATATAAACATGAATAGAGATAAAACAATATAAATAGATAGGACAATTGTGCAATTAGATTTGTTTCTAGGTCTGTTTAATTTCGTATTATAGATTTAAAATAAAAGGTTAATCATCGTGTTTACTTGTATAAGAATGATGTCTTGTGAATCGAATAAGTCAATTAAATGATTTACCTTTGTTTCGCTTTCAATGGTGACACTTTTATCTCTAGCTTAGGGGTTAAATTGAAGTTCGCATGAATACGGATTCAATGAGGTCAAATTATTCAATTCGAGTGAATGTTTCATCATCAATGTTTCGTATCTTATTTTGACAAAATTGAACCGTACTGGCCGCTAAAATCGATTTTTTTCTCACTATTTCCTTTCATTTATGATTGAATAAAAAACACCTCATATTTTAGATTTTTTTATATATTCCAAAGGAAGCTAGTGCCCCTTTGAACCTATTTTCCTTTCGAATAATTGATGTATCTACTTGAGGCTTTTATTGAATATTCTAAACTAAATTCAGCAATTTTGATTTTGCTTGTGTTGCGCCTACTTGCTGATACGTTTATGATAGTCTGAGTGAATAGCAAAACACAAAAATATCTAAGAACATTTTTTTAAGAATTAAAAAAGTGATATTTGGTTATTGGCGTTTGGAGGCAGGTTGCACAAAATGACAGCAGCCATGCAAAACAAGCATTAGTTGAGATTCAACAATAAAATGCTCAGTAATTACTCTTCAAAACAGTCGAAAGAGGTAACGTTTGCCATTGACACGTCTCGGAAAACAGTCGATACAAATGCTTTTTATATAAATTTCTCATGAAAGTTGACCACTCAATTTCATTCTGATTTATTTTCATTAATTGGTATAAAAACCTTTCTTTCAAATACAGTACCCCAAGCATACTTACAATCTATATACAACAGTTCAATTTTTCCAAGGATTAAAGATGTATTTGTTCTTGTTTTGCACCAGAAATTCTTCCTGATGTCATCAGTTGTAACAACATGTTGTAACACTGTTGTTGATTGGTCAATTACTATCAGATTGTCGTTTTCCAATTTGTTGTCTTCTCTTACGAAGTATAAGTGGCTGGAATTAGCTTCTCCATAAGATTCATGAAGCTGACATGTTATATCAACAGTACTGTTAATAAATACACTACAGCTTTCTACCCAAGATTCTGAAAAGAAACTGTACGTGTCAATTCAAATGCATCAAAGTTATTTGGATCTATGATCTTTAAAATATGACTAATATATAAGAAGTTGTTGACATGCGGAATAAGATATTTCGGCAAAAAGAAAAAACAACGAAAAATACGCATACTTGAGTGTCTGATCTTCAAACTTTGTTACAGATACATTCAACAACAGTAGCAGAAAGGTTTACAGATATATACTGCCACGTAATTTAAAAGTAAAATAAATGTTAATCCGCAAAACTGATATTTGCAAATGAAATGTTTCAGATTAAGGAAACCATTACATTTTGTTATCTATAAGCAACAACGTTCATAGTATGCAGTGAGACACATTCATGGACCAAATGACGATAATGAAAGACTTGTGATGAGAATTGATGGACCAAATAACGATAATAAAAGACTTTTGATGTGAATTCATGGATCAAATAACGATAATAAAATACTTGTGATGAGAATTGATGGACCAAATAACGATAATAAAAGACTTTTGATGAGAATTCATGGATCAAATAACGATAATAAAATACTTGTGATGAGAATTGATGGCCCAAATAACGATAATAAAAGACTTTTGATGAGAATTCATGGATCAAATAACGATAATAAAATACTTGTGATGAGAATTGATGGACCAAATGACGATAATGAAAGACTTTTGATGAGAATTCATGGACCAAATAACGATAATAAAAGACTTTTGATGAGAATTCATGGACCAAATAACGATAATAAAAGACTTTTGATGAGAATTCATGGACCAAATGACGATAATAAAAGACTTTTGAAGAGAAATCATGGATCAAATGACGATAATAAAAGACTTTTGATGAGAATTCATGGACCAAATAACGATAATAACATACTTTTGATGAAATTCATGAACCAAAGAACGATAATAAAAAACTTGGGATGATAATTCATGGATCAAATAACGATAATAAAAGACTTTTGATGAGAATTCATGGACCAAATAACGATAATAAAAGACTTGTGATGAGAATTCATGGACCAAATAACGATAATAAAAGACTTTTGATGAGAATTCATGGACCAAATAACGATAATGAAAGACTTTTGATGAGAATTGATGGACCAAATAACGATAATAAAAGACTTTTGATGAGAATTCATGGACCAAATAACGATAATAAAAGACTTTTGAAGAGAAATCATGGATCAAATGACGATAATAAAAGACTTTTGATGAGAATTCATGGACCAAATAACGATAATAACATACTTTTGATGAAATTCATGAACCAAAGAACGATAATAAAAAACTTGGGATGATAATTCATGGATCAAATAACGATAATAAAAGACTTTTGATGAGAATTCATGGACCAAATAACGATAATAAAAGACTTGTGATGAGAATTCATGGACCAAATAACGATAATAAAAGACTTTTGATGAGAATTCATGGACCAAATAACGATAATGAAAGACTTTTGATGAGAATTGATGGACCAAATAACGATAATAAAAGACTTTTGATGAGAATTCATGGATCAAATAACGATAATAAAATACTTGTGATGAGAATTGATGGACCAAATGACGATAATGAAAGACTTTTGATGAGAATTCATGGACCAAATGACGATAATAAAAGACTTTAGATGAGAATTCATGGACCAAATAACGATAATAAAAGACTTTTGATGAGAATTAATGGATCCTTTAGGGATTCTCTTTAGCATTAGATTTATTGTTTCCTTGAGCCGCAGTGGTTAAACTATGTCTATATATTGTTTCCTTGAGCCGCAGTGGTTAAACTATGTCTATTTATTGTTTCATTGAGCCGCAGTGGTTAAACTATGTCTATTGATTGTTTCCTTGAGCCGCAGTGGTTTAACTATGTATATTTATTGTTTCCTTGAGCCGCAGTGATTAAACTATGTCTATTGATTGTTTCCTTGAGCCGCAGTGGTTAAACTATGTCTATTGATTATTTCCGTCTATAATTCTCATCGTTTGTAAGGCTAGAAATCAAAATCTGGACAGAGATTATGTTGCTTCAGAAATAAGATTACTATTATTTCATCGATGGGGCATTAACTACGAGATACAAATAAATATAATATGATTGTTTTTTGTTCAAATTAATAATGAATTAGTAAATAAATGTCACCTTAATTAATAAGTTTTAAAGATTCAAGCTGTTCTGTGTATGGCAAGGCTACCGAAAAAGTGTCCTCTTTGCAGAAAACATGCGGAAGATACCAAGAGACATTCATAGTCTTAAGTCACAAAATAAACTGTAAACGCAATGTCTAAATAGGTAAAAGACAAACAAACAGTACACAAAAGCAAAACACAGAAAGCTAAAAACTGCACAACAGGATTTCCAACAAAACCTAGGTGATCTCAGGTGCTTCAGAATGGTAAGCAGATCCTGTTTCACATTTAGTATCCGCCGTATTGATCATGCAAGTTCAAACCCGTTGATTACTTTAATTCAGGAGGTCATATTTGGGAAAAGGGTACGGCACACTCATAGATAAAATAATAATTTGACTACGCCATGGCTAAAAACGAAAGACAAACAGACAAATAATAGTATACAAGACACAACATAGAAAGTTAAGGACTAAGCAACACGAACCCAACCAAAAAGTGTGGGTGATCTCATAACGATCAACCACCTTGCGATGGCGTTCGTCAAATTGATGAAGGAATTTTCGGTTTAGTAACTTCCTTGTAAACAGCAACTCATTTTGTCAATTGAAAGCATTCAAATTCTAAATGCAGTTTTGATTACATATTCAAAGGAGCCAGATAAGTTATCATGGTTGATATAGTTAATCAAATCACACTTGTTCACACAATTGAACTTACTGAAGTCCATTGTCGAATGATAAATGATATCGAGTTAATAACAGATTGTCATAAACTTTTTATTTCCACACAAAACCAAACCTGAAAATTTTAATCGTTTTCCTTTTAGATATCCTTGATTCCTTCATCATTATATTACCAATTTTCTTAGTCATATTGCAAAAGAAATCCAATTTTACAAGTCATATTGCAAAAGAAATCCAATTTTCCTAGTCATATTGCAAAAGAAATCCAATTTTCCTAGTCAAATTGCAAAAGAAATCCAATTTTCCTAGTCATATTGCAAAAGAAATCCAATTTTCCTAGTCATATTGCAAAAGAAATTTCCACTAAATATTAATTCATAATGTTTATCATGTTTTTTTTTTCTTTTTTTTTTTTTTTATAAATTTTAACAACGTCTTTACGATTTATTACACGATGACTTGATTAATTAATTTGATTAAGCTTTAGTAAATCCTACATAGTTAGTTTTACATAGTTCTGTTGTGACATGTTTTTTTAAGGTCAGAGACTAACCCTTGTTGATCGAGTCTGTGTCATGTGAGTATGCACGAGCTTCGCGCGTTATATGATTATATGGGTATTAACAATTGGATTTAAAATTCATAACGTTTGTCAAATATTCAGTTGAAACTCGTGCACTCGGTATCACTATCAAAGGAAGGATCAAGATAGGAATATGCCCTTCCTATTTCGGTAGTATTCTCAATTTAAACTGCGTTGGAATTGATGAAAAACAAACACTCATTGAAATGTATGTTAATGGGTGACATAACTTTCGGGTAATGAAAAACAGAACTTGCAAAAAGACAAATAATACCATCTAATATAATATCAGCTCGTTCTAATATCCGGTCCTAATTTAAAAACCACAAAGACTCGGACTATTAAGTACAATTGAGGCAGTCTACCATTTCGTAGAAAATCCTGCTTTATTATTACCCGATTACATCTATATCTAATGTTACCTGCACATGGTTTTCCATTTAGACAGCCACAATAATAACACTGTTGTTTGCAGACAGACGCAGCCATATGACAATACAATAAAACCATCAAGCAAGTGTACATGTCCATATTGCCTTTAGATTTTACATACACTTCCGGCCACAAACAATTCTTATAGAGTCTATTCCATCTTTATGTGTAATCTACACCTAGATAACAAAAATATAAATAGAGAAAAAAAAATGGTATTTATTCGATATAAAACAATTTTGAAAAATTTGTGCAAACAAAGAGGGAAATGAATATAATAACAAAATCAAATAACACAGATTAAAAATGCCAGAAATTTATAAGAGATATTCTCTGTGAGTTCCAGAATTAGTTTTCCACGGTTAACTTCAGATTTCATTCAGATTATGTAATTAAAAATTTGTTAACTTTTCAATGCAATTCAGAATAAAATCCATTTAAAATACTGTCCTTGGTTATCATAGCACCACACAAATATTTAATAATAATAAGTTTGTAAGTTTTAAAACAATTGCATAAAGTCATGTACACATACATTGTATAAACTGCTTGAAAAGAAAAGAAAACAACAGCGAAGGAAATAAAAACCACTTGTATTGATGAATTGTTTATTTATTTACCTTTCAAATAATATATTGTAGTATTGAAAATTCTGTCAACTGGATATTGCAAACAGTCTTTTTTATGCAAATAGCTGCTGAAACTTAGTTTTTGTAAAAAAAATATAAAAACAAATCACATTTTTTAGAAATTTGTTTCTATGCTATAGGACTGATATGAAAACTTATGCAGTTTTAGTTCAATATAATATACTATGATTCCACATTGGTTCTTAATTTCAAATTAAAAATTACGCAGTAAAATGCTGAAACTTAGTTTTTGTTATTATATAATAAAATAAATCACAAATTGTTGGAAATTTGTTTCTATGCTATAGGATTGATATGAAAACTTATGCAGTTTTAGTTCATCATAATATGCTATGATTCCACATCGGTTCTCAATCTCAAATTAAAAATTACGCAGAAAAAGAATAGTATTTAGAAACAAATTCAGATTTGAGAAACATCTTTATTGCCTAGATGGCAACACAAATTTATATGTAGATACATATTTTATTTCAAAGAGATTCCCGGTGTCAAACTGTAGAATATTGGTGTCTATAAAAAATTATAATAATTTAGAAATTGAAACATTTTTGCTGGGTTTTAATGAAAATTTATATATCTGTATAAGATGCTATTAAAATCCACTTTCTTTGTCAAAAACTATTCTACGATAGACAGTCTACGAATGGCTTTCATTTTGCAGATAAATATACAAGTCAGCTCAAATTTTATGAAACTTGATATTTATTCGTATCCTGGAATTTTTCGGGATGTCAACACTTACAAAACTTGAAGCTCTGTTAAATGTATTGTTTGTTTTGTATTAGAGTTAATTATGTGCCTCGCATAAAATGTGCAAGAGCGGCCCAACCGGAAACCCTCAGTTTTCTTTTTCTTTCTGTATCTTTGAGATTTTGAAAAATAATTTGTCAAAATTATTTAAAATTTTGCATGCACAAATATCTAACCTTCAACATTGTATAATATAATGTATATGACAATCTTCATGTCACTCTATCAAATGGTTCTAGGGGCCAAATCGTTAACAGATCAACCAAATTAAAGATTTGTTTTGACCAGAAACAATATAAAAAGAGAGATAGGATATGATTGCCAATGAGACAACTATTATACATCAAAGTTAAAATGAAGTGGGTGTTAGCAGTAAGTATGTTATGAGATGCTATCACAGCTTCAGTATATATATATCGTCTATATTGCACTTTTAATGGCTTCGCCCCTTTTATTTTGTTTAAACTGAGTCTAACATAACATTTTATTTGAGCCAAACTTTTTACTCCCCTGAAAAGCTTTAAAACAATAAAATGAAAGCGGACTTCTAATTATTATAAACTAAGCAAAATATCAGACCCATCATACAAATGTGTCGACACAGAAAAAGTAGTCACCTATACTCATCGGTTAAAAAAAATTTGTTTGAAAAAAATGTTATTTAAAACGGAAAACTTGGTCATATATTGGAGCTAAAGCATGATAGTTTAATTTTTCGTAGAAGGCGCATATATTTTCATTGTTTTTTTTGTGTTTTTTTTTAAAGAAAACTTACCTTTTATAATGCAATTATATTTCAACAAAAATACGTTACGTGTTAACTGATAACTTACATGTAAATGTTGCATATAAAAACTTAAAAATCAATATATTTAAAATGTGTTAAGGGACGACATCAAAAGATCAATGTAAGAGAAAAAACTTAATTCAAATAGTTTGGGGTGGGGGTGGGGGGGGGGGGGGGGGGTGGGTGGAGGGGGGGGGGGGTTGAATTGCTGCAAGATTTGGTTATCCGACATTGATTTTTACATATATCCATATGAGTCAATCAATTTTTCCCAAATTAAGTTAATTAGGGGGGGGGGGGGGGGGTAGGGGGGTCAGTGAAAAAACTATTTGAAATAAGTTTTTTATCCTTCATTGAACTTTTGATGTCGTCCCTAAGTTTGATGGCCTTGTATTGATTTTTTTCTCTACATTTGCTCTCATTCTTTTCAGAAATCGTGATGTTTTATATTCCATTTGTTCCAAACAATTAACATTAAGGATGTACGGGCGTTTTGCGCCGATTTAAAAAAAATTGATTCTTTCATTTGCGCCGATTTCATTTTTTCATTTGCGCCGATTTTATATTTGCTCCTAATTGGATTTACAGGTAAGTTAATACTTGTACATATACTACACCGTGCAGGTATATTGGTAAAATCTGTTTATAAACAAAGGTTTTAGTTAATTTTGATTCATATTGTTCTGAACTTTGCTGTAATTGATGGACATATTGCACACTGCAACTATCCTAGGAGTCAATTTTTATAACCATCGACGGCCATACACATAAGTACGTTAATAGCAAGACAAAGAAAAGATGGATTTCGTTATTGACAATTACAACAAATATAGACGAAATCACAAAAAAAAGAATATATTAGATATGTTGCCTATAAATACTCAGCAATAACAGATTTATGATTTTAATGTATTCCGTTTTTATGGATTTAAATGCTGTAAATAGATTTTCAATTCGTCATTTTAGTATAAACCAGAGTGCTTTTATCTAAGGTTTTTACTTCTTGATTTTAAAGTATGTGAAAATTGACTAGCATTCCAATATAGTGTACAACTTGAAGACGGAATTAAGAGGTCTATAATGATAAATGAAAAATAACATGACTTGGATGGAGAGTTGTCTCATTTGCACTCATACCACATCTTCTTATATCTATTCACCTGTAATTAACCTGTAATTTACCTGTAAAAAATCGGCGCAAATGAAAACAAAAATCGGCGCAAATGAAAGAAAAAATCGGCGCAAATGAAATGCAGATCGGCGCAAATGCAAAACGCCGGGATGTACTTAGGTGAGGTTTTGGAATTTGTGCCAAATGATCGGACTCCTTTGTGTTTTTCCATACAATACAATGTAAAATATTTTGCCCCATAACACCCATTTATTTTTTCATATAAGACTTAATAGGTCATAAAAGGTCATTTATCAAAATTTAAGAAGATTCTTGATCTTCTTTCTGTTGTTTTGAGATCCAAATAATACCAATGCAAATATAAGGTAAAAGTCCAAGTCAGCCTTTTCCCGCCATTTTTTAAATTTCAAATATCTCGATAAGGAGGCCCAAGACCTATCAATATGTTTAGCTTATTTTTATCCTTAATAAATGCTCTACCGGCTTAAACTATCCATTTTAAATTCTTAATATATTAATTTTCACCTAATCTCACCTAAGTACATCCTTAATATACATAAAAACTTACATTGTAATGTAATTACGGACTCCCAAAATACTAGATAAAGACCAAATTTGATGACCAAAGTCCTGACCACAATATTTTGAAGAAAAACATCATTAAATTTGCTCATTCTACATCTTTGTTTATCATTCTATTTTTGAATGTCTTGAATGTCTGCTGATTTTAACAAATTGACTGGAAAAATCGCTGAATAAAAATGTTTTTTTTATTTGGAAATGTGACATTTCATTTTGAAAATCTTAAAAGACGTCTTAATAATAATTTCAACTTTCCGTATTTCTAATTGTTTTTGTAGTAGTTCGGATTTCATACTGTTTGTGTAAACAATTTGTTGACATTACAGATCAATTAAATATGATTTGTAAATCACAAAAATACCAGTTTATATTTAAAACTCTTTCGTCCAAGCTATGGGAGATGGCAAAATAAGTGACTTTGTTACAATGATAACATTATTTATTTTGTTCTAATTCAATTATTTTTTTATTATAATAGTGTTAAGTCCAACATTTATAACATGATAACTTATTTCTGAACATATGAGTGGATTCAATATTCCATATCATTTGATGATTATAAAGAATGTTTCTTAATTTTTAGTAGGTCTATCTTCCTTGAATCTCAAACAAAAATATTTTTCGAAAGCAAAATCTTAGGATATGTATATTTAAATTGCAACAGGGTTTATGTGGTTAAATTATCTCCTTTTCAAGTACCTATATATGACATGTACAAGAGGGTATAAAAGGGACATTTATCCTCCGTCAAATTAAAGCATTTATTATTTAGTTTTATTTTTACAGCTCCAAGAAAGATGGTATGATAGTTATAGTTTCCATGAATTTTTTAATTTTTACAAAATTCCCCGTATGAACAATAATAATGCTCTACTTGCTTACCTGTTCATATGTATAAAAACACTCCAAAATATTCTATTTTAAACTACGTTGTAACCTGGATTTAAATCGGAAGTCGATCAATGTAAATAGCTGCTTAAAATAAATAAACAGGTACAGCAAGTCCACACCTCGTGTTATTAAAGTTATTACAGAAAGAAAGCATTCTGAAATTCCGAGAAAACTACCGACGTCATGATATCTCAATAACAATCTTGTCGGTGGTTTCCTATCTCCCACATCTAATTTAATTTGAAGTTCATTTTCGAGTAAATTTTAATTTTTATTGATTTAAAAAAAATATGTGATAAAGCCTCTTCTATTGTATTCAGAGGAGGATGTACACGTAGGAGGGGGTCAGTCCCTCGCTATGGGACTAAATACAAGTTTAATAGTCAAGAATATTTACATGCATTACTCCTACCAGTGCGTAGTCCCCCCTTTCAATATCCAGAAATCAACAGCACTGTTTCTCGAACTTGCCCGAGACATTGTTATTATAAACCTAAATTATAAAAGTAATAGATCTGGGAAGAATACACGAGAGCACTAACAATAAAATTATTCAATTTTCTGTATAATTTTCCAAATGAGCATGACTCTTAAAAATTGTTGATCGACATTGAATTTCGCAATTTCAAGACCGGACGGACGGACGGACTGAGGCGCTGGTGTTGATTATGTGACTCTCACAAAGCATTGCACGGAGAACAATCAGAATCTAGACCAAATAAGAATTAGGAGATTTGTTTTGATTGCAAATGAGACAACTCAACACAGAAGTTCAAATGAAATACTAGTAAGCTCTTATATGTCAGCGTACGGCCTTTAACAATGAGAAAAGCTTATAACGTATATTCGGCTATAAAATCCAGCAATCCAAATGAGAAAATAGAAAACAAAACAACTTATGGAAAACAAACAGACAAGAACAAACTACAACACGCTTCAAACGATAAGGATTTCAATGTCTTCCGATAACTAATGTTTGTCTGTTTCTGGAAAATTGTCTCCCCTTTTCGAGTTGTCGTCCAAATTTTCTGGACGTACTCCTCTCTAACTTACGTTACTAAAGCTCACTTTTAATTTCTTTGGGCAATCTTCCTCGTCCTGCAGGCACTATTTGAAGCTATCAATAATTGACTATTTAATATTTTTATGTTTTATATGCAATTACCTCATATGGGTACATTACGGATGTTTGATCATAATATTAATTTAGCTCTTGATTAGTAAAGCAGTTGAAGGAAACACAAATCCGATTATTTTTATGGTTGACCGTTTTGTCCCCTGTATCGTTTTAATTGATCAAAGACTCTTTTTAAAAGCTAGATAACTTAAAGACCTTGATCAACATTTTTATCGCTTTAAAATTAAAAGGAGCGGAAATGTTTAAAATAGTTAAAAATTTATTTTGTGCTTATGAAATGAAGTGTACGCCGTTTCCTCTGTTATTTAAGAAGCAAATTCACTGAAGTAATCTTGTTATGTTCAGTATCGGATTTCAATTCAGTTTTTATTGAAACCTAATTATTCAGTAGTGTTCTCTACGGACATTTTCTTCAGTATGTGAGGTACAGTTACGAAACTTATAATTTCCCAACAAAACTCCTTTTGTGGATCCCAGTATATAATAGTATATCTTTAAACAGCATAGAAAGGACAATATGTCAGTCTATTCACCAGATATTAGGCATGCAGTTACTTCCCAAATTTTAATGCGATTATCAAAACAAATTGTGTTTACTGATCTTTTTAGGTGCAATTCCACGAAACAGGGTCGGACAAATATTTCCCTTGAATTGGCAGTTGTAGGAAATTATTCCAACATTTCATAATGACATTGCAGTAAAAATTGACCATAAACATATAACTTGGGTGTTTCAAAGCACCATTTTTTTTATTTGGTGTTACTATCGAATATTTTTGAAACTTGAGGTTACATGGTACAAAATGTAACTAAAGCGTGTACACAGATAAAAAAGAGGTGAACATTTGATTGGTCAACTTCGAGTGACGTTTGTTTTCTTATATGCCCGGGTCACACTGTCCCGATTTTTATATACGATGGACACCCGAATGCGAAAATTGTAAGTTCGTGCGAAGTTGGTCCCGATCTCGTTAAAATACCAAAAAGTGCCGGAAGCAAGTACGATGAATAACGAAGTCTATACGATGGTGCCGAAATTATATACGATAGCAAAAGATGGACATACGAAGGTTAACCGAAGACGGGTATTTAAGCTACATATCTCAGCCGACACCTACACGATGGATCACGAAGGCTACACGATGGATTACGAAGGCTACACGATGGATTACGATGATGGCGCGATGGCCATACGATGTCTAAAAGACGTCGTGTACAGCTTACGATGCATTAAAATTATATGACGAAGGCATTACGCGTTTTAAATTGTTTGATCAATATTGAATATATATTATATTGTACATTTAATTTCTGGTTTAATCATAAGACGGAAGACCGTGAGCTTGAAGGGCCATGCATGGCGGGAAATCGATCTTTTTGTCTAATTCTTATAAAACTTAGTTTATTATCCCCTCGCCTACTACATGTTAGTTGCGTGAAGATAAAATTGTTATGGACACTCTAGAACCAAAATGCTCAAAACTTGGTATGGTGTTACTCGTTAAGAATATCTTAAGCGCTATTGACTTTAAAGTTCAAAGGTCAAGGTCACAGTGGCAGTTGTAATACAAGGCAATATCACCCTTGTGGGCACTCTAAAATAAATATGCTTCAAAAGATTTTAACCACATTTGGTATATTGTTCCTCCTTGTAATGATCTGACATTTTTTACGTTCAAGGCCAAAGGTCAAGGTCATGCAGATGGACTTGTTTTTCTCCTTGAAATAGCATAATACACAGGAAATTGGTTGCTCATTTTTTTTACCTGCTGGTCCTAAAGACAATATTAAAGGTATTTCCAGTTACTGAATGTTTTGGTTGATTTCTAAAAAAATAGTTTATGTATCAAATATGCATATTCAATTTACCACTTTCTGCATGTGTCATATATACAAATATAGTGTCCATATTTGTCCCCAATATGTTACATACGAGGGGATGTCACGCTCGGCATTGCCTTGGTTGAACTATAAAATGTGTGCCCTTGTCTAAATAATCACCCATAATTATGCCCATGTTAACTGATCTATCTTAAAGGTAAGGTAATGGGTTCGTTAATCCCTTTTATTCAAAAAGAGCTCTTTCCAGGAGAATATCATAATAATATAGACAAAAGGAAGGATGTGGGGAAAGCAACAAATGCGGCAAAATATGACATATAGAAAACAAAATGGTTATGGAGTAAACATTCGTGTGACAACAACTCAGACGATACATAAAAAATTAGAGTAATGAAGAAAAAGTTTGTTTCCCTATATACGTGTACCTGCAGTGTTGGTGTACGAGGCGCGTTTATGATTTTCATTATGTTACTTGATATGAAAAATTGACAAAAAATAATATTTTACTCGTAAAAGTAAATCCTTAGCCTGTAATAGCTGCTCTTCTTGTTCCATTTGAATTAATAGAAACAACGCTGTCGCCTTTCTTGTTCTCATAGAATCATATGATATGACCTCCATGTTTTGTGAACGTCTTTCTTAACTGTCGTATTAGACTGACCAGTGCATATCGTGCATGGCACTTTAAATGTATTTTAGCGCGAAAATTAACTTAAATTTAGCTGGATTTATTGCCGTCGTAGTTCCATCTTGTCGCCTTCGTACTTTTATTCGATGGAAACACGACGGGATTACGAGGTCTTCACGAAGTCGTGTTGCCATCGTTAAACCTTCGGGTAGCTTCGTGATTCATTCGTGTAGACATCGTAATGTCAAAACTGCCCGATGGAAACGATGGAAACACGAATGTAATACGATGTCCAATGATGCATTCCCGGTGACATTACGATGGTGAGGATGGTGATACGAACTCGATACGAACCCTCAACATCGGACGCACCTTCGGGGATTTTTTAACATGTTAAAAAATTTAGAACCCTTCCCAAAGTTGTCCCCGAAGGCTAGAAAAAGTGGCCGATAGCTCTACGATGGTTAAAGATGGCACTACGAATAGCCCGATCTGGATACGATCAGTCCCGATTTTGAAAGTTTCCATAATCGTGTTGCCATCGACGTAAAAATCGGGACAGTGTGACGCGGGCAATATGCAATGACATTTCATGTGAAGTTTTGTTTATAGTACTGGACAGGATAACATTTTACTGGTGTCAAGTAATTCTTTATTTGAAATAATAAAACAATTGTTTGAAAACTGCAAATTTAACAAAGATGACACCTTATATTTTTATTGTGGATAAAAAACATAATGTAACTTCACGAAAATTATTGATGCAACTCTCTAAAATCTAATTGTTTTGTTTATCATAGTAAAAGGTTTTGTATTAACCTGATGTTGCTGTTCTATTATTGTTTTTTTTTTATCATTCGTGGATTTTCTAATTACATCTTCTTCAGTTTCATCTGTATCACTGTGTTTTTGTTGGAGAGCAGAATGTGAAACAGATCTTTACTGTATGGATTGCTTCGATATATGTATGTTAGAAACCGCATGTCAAGTATTCATCATGGCATTTGATCAACTAATGAAACTCGAATCACTATAAAAGACCAGACTTAATTTGGTTTGAATAGGTTCAGTAAGGTAAAAACAATTGTATTAAAATGTGTAAGATCTTTACAAAATTATCTCGTTTACTTGTGATTGTTATTTGTACTTAGATCACACTACAGGAACTGTATTAATCTGGTATGTTTATATTCAAAAACTTCCAACTGTTTCGTATTTGTTTGAATTTTTAAACTATGCTGAAAATGTAAATGTTATCAGCTACGGTGTTGAGGCATTAGTTTTTAAAGTATGTACACAGACATGTAGATACAATATAAAGACAGGAGATTAATGTTTATGTTACACGTCCTAATTGTGATATCGGCTCTGTTATTGTTTATGGAAAGTGTTTGATTGATTAATTATTTGATTTGCACCACCCCAACAGCCATTTCATTAGTTTTGATGGAATACGAATGCCTGGAGAAAAACCTCGATCTTGGCAATCAATGGCTAAACGAGATTGATATTCTATAATTTTAATAAATGACTGCATAATCGATTTTTTTAGGCTTTAAAATATTGCATTACAATTCATAACATTGAGACTATAATTTGACATATGGAGAAAGAAAAAAACCCAACAAATATCCCATTATGACAGAAATAATTAAAAGTAAAAGGTGAATGACAACGAGACAAGGTGTCAGGTAACATGGCGTCATAATGATGCGTGATAAACAGAAGCATTGTGAACCGAATATTTTTATTATGTAATAAAAATGTTGAGTACATGCTTTCGATAATCATAAAGAAGCAGGTGCATTTTGGAAACTCATAATTTTGTGTTTCAATTGTTTAATCACGTCTTATGTTTTCTATGTTGTGTTTTATAAACTTTTTGTCTATTCTTAGTTTTTTGTCCATGATATATTCAGTGTCTTTTGACCTATGACTTTGAATGTCCTTAGTGTATTGTTAATTATATGCATACATAAAATATAAACTATTTAGCAGAAAGTCCTTTTTTGTATATTTATTAGATTTTCAGTTATTTTATTTTTCTCAAAAACATAATTAGTATATTTCCAAATTGAAGGGGGAAAAAACGCGTTTTTGCTAATTCAAATTCCGAATCAAAATATAATAATTGTTCAAAGGATACCACTTCGTAGTAATCTTTTGGTAAATGAGGTCATCGGACTCGTGGTTTACTGGAATAACAAATATGAAAATGGTACATGTATGGTAGATATACAAAGATACTACAGAAAGAAAAATATTATGAGTATATATATACAATATAAATATATTTCTAAATGATCAAATGTAAATTAATATAATAACTCGATGAAAAAGCTCTTTTTTGGGTATTTATGTTGTAGTTTTTATATTGTTATTAAAAATATGAAAGTTATCTATGCATTTAGTACTCAGAAGTCTGTACTTCTGTGGTTGTCGTATATGACAGTTGTTGTCCATTTGTTTGATGTGTTTTGTCATTTGATTTCGCCATTTGATTAGGGACTTTTTCCTCGGAGTTCAGTATTCTTGATATTTTACTTTTTTCTATCATGTTTGCTTTTCGTATTTCGAATAATTTTAAAATGTTAGCCGTCAGGTTTTTTTCTCGATTGAATTGTTTCCCATTTTCCATATTGGGGCATTGTATAGCTAACTATACAATAAAAAGTAAAATCACAAAAATACTGATATCCGAGAAAAGTTCTTAAGGAAAGTCACTAATCGAAAGCAAAACCAAAAGCTCAAAAACACATCAAACGAATGGTCAACAACTGTCATATTCCTGACTTGGTACAGGCATTTTCTTATCTAGAAAACGGTTGATAAATCATGGTTTTATAGCTGGTTTAACCTCTCTCTTATATGACAGGCGCATACAAATATGTGCTTTCTTGTTGTTTAAAGTCGTACGGTAACCAATGTTTGCTAATAGCCACGTCATGAGAACCTGGGTGGATAGATATCTCAATTGCACATCTCCTTGTTATGCATAACGGAAAAGCATTATATAAATTATTTAGGGTAAACAGGAAGTAAAATGTAATGATTCAGGTAACATCATATATCTAGATATAGGTTCTAAACATAGTATTGCTAATGTCAAACCATATGGTCAAATTATAAATGCATAAAAGAGCTCAAAAAAGTAATTTTGATAGATTTTTGGAGTTTTAATTGCTAATTTAAATTAATAAATGTTAATAAGATGATGGATGGCTGTTTAAATTCCAGTTGAAAATGAGAGGCATATCCGAATGAAATGATGTTAATATTTCATGAATATGAACCAGCTTTGTACTAGATCGATAAACTGGTCCGTTTGTAAACGTGCTAGTTCACGAGGTGCAGGAAGAACTGTCATTCTACAAGAACACTCTATTTTGACATCAAGTCGACCAGTATTGGTAGTTACTTCTTATTGCAGCATAGCAGAATAGCATCCAAAAAAGTGTTTTGTTTGTCCCGGTAGGCGATCACCAAACCTTTTTATTTGAGGCAAATCGCCTTGGCACAAAAACCAAAGACGCCGACAGGTCGAACACGTACATGTACACACAAAAAAAAAAACATTACGTAGAAAATTAAAGACTAATGATTAAAGGTTAATGTATAACAAGGATATTTCTTATCAAAACAAACACTACATTAAAATATTTTGTCTTATGAACAATACAACGGTGTCATGCCTTCTGTAAAAAAAAATTGTTTCGTTTTTGCGAATCTAGCTAGGGTTATTTTTTTTAGGCTCTGCTTATTCTTGAATGTTGTACGTTAATTTATAAATGTTTCATTTTGGGTAATTTGGTCACTTGCTGAGAGCTGTCCTAATGACAATCATACCATATTTGTTTTATAATTCAGCGAAAATAGACAACACACTAAACTCCAAAACTGTATCAAAAATACAAATGGGATTCAACAGCACCAGGAGGTTCTCGGTTGCCGAGTGTTCGACGAAGTTACCAGTCAACACTGAGGTTGTGAGTTTGAACCCCGAACGTGCGTGTACACACGACTCCAATCTTAAGATAATTGACCAGGATTGTCAGTTTTCCTATCGAAGGTCAGTGGTTTTCTCAGGGCACTCCGGCTTCCTCTACCGATAAAAACTGACCGTCACGAAATAGTCCTAAACCGGTGCTTAGAAGTGGCGGTAAAACAAAAACAAAAAATCAACAGCACCAGGTAGGACTAGAACATTTTGATTTTACGAAATATATAATACTTTTAAATAAATGAAAACAATATCAAATAGCCACTTTATGTTATATTATAATATTATAATTGAAGTAGGTTTTTAAACAACATTCTGAGTTTGATCCTTTTAATGAATCAAAGGTCAATTGACAATAATTATAGTTTTCATAGAAACAATTAAATATTCTGAGAAAAAAATCGTGAGCGATATAAAACTTCCTCATTTAACTCAATGCAAAGAAAATTAAAAAAAACAATTTACGTCCCCTTCATTAGAACTGTGGTGATTAGTTGTATTATTGGCGATTGTACCCCTTCTCCTTAGTTTTTATATAGATGTCAGATTGAAAGATATGAAATCGTTGCAATTTCGACGATTGAATTTTTCTGAAAATACAATTTACAATATAATATGTCGACGTTTAAACTACATTATGACACCAAGAACAAAAGTCATGTTTAATACAAAATCTGATAATTTTTATTATCATTCTTAATCCAGGAAAAAGTTTATAGGTAACTTAAATGGAAAATGGATGACACAACATTCATAGCATTCTTAGGGAGTAATTTTGTTCTTTGTATGATTTATTCAATGTGATGAAATAAAAAATTTTAAAATGATAAAAAATTTTGTTTAGTATCATCCCAATTTTGGCATGGGCTTAAACATAAAAAGTTCAGAAGAAAAAATAATATGATGAATAAAAAATGAAAACATAACAAAATCAAATTAAATCAAATCAAATTTATTAAAAAAAGTTGATAATACAAATAAAAAAAAAATTAAAAACAAATAAACAATAAATAGATAAAGAAAGGGGAAACAATAGAATGAAAGAAAGAATGAATGAAAAAAAGAAAGAAATTTAAAAAAGAGAGAAAATAAATAGATAAAAAGATAGACAAACGAGCTGTTTTCAGTTACTGACAATATCTGTTTTCGAGTAGATTTTATTTTGTCTGCACCGAGTCTGTTTTAAAGGCACAGGTTGTTAAAATTGACAACGCTAATAGGAGAAATAAGATATCTATCATTACATTATCCTGTTTTTAATGCTTAAGCCCTCCCCTTTTCCAGAAAAAAAATACACGCACACACAAACAATATTCCAACAAAAACCAATTTAGAGGGACAACAAAACTTTATACAGACACACACCGTTTATCAAAGCTACATTTCGACTCGCTAACTGTTTTTAAGCCTAATTGTTACTTGAATGTCTGCTTCGTGTCTTGGCCTTCCCATCGAACTTTACACATGTGATCGACGTAAAAACGAAAATCTGTAAAACAGTCTTATTTGCAGCACTTTTTCTACTTTCTGCCATTTTTGATTTATACAAAAGTTTGTCAAATTGATTGTACATTTTAAAAAGAACCGAACAAAAGTTCCCTCTAATCTGTTTGTATCTTATCTGTCCCCGTTTTGTGACAAGTAATATCCGCTGGTAATTATAACCACTTCAACAGTTATGCAAATAACAATATTACTCATTTGATGATCTTGAGCAACATCCGTAGTTGATAAGAGATATCTGTTTACTAAGCGCATACGATACAGTCCGACCCCCGCTGAACATTTGACGAACATAATATGCATACGTCATATATTTTCACCACGTCCATTTTAATATGTAATAAAAAGTATAAACTTCATGTGCTACCTTATTTTAATATTTTATTTTATTTCAAATTTATGACATTTACTTAAAACTTCAGTAACATTCTTCCTTATATCAGTATACTTTTAATTTGTGCAACAATTCATTAGAAATAATTCATTTTATTTAATTTTTATGAAACAAAACTGCATAGAAAGTTTTGTTGTATATTTATTAAAACTGGTAAAAATAATCTTTATTCTTAATCTTTCAAAATGTACATTTTAAGAAAAAGGGTCCATGTACTGGTTTTGGAGTTATTGATTACAAATGTCGAAAGAACACCTTTTAAAGATATATTTGACATCACATTACATATTATTTTATGTTACCTACACAATGTACGTCATTACCATCTTACTATCCAAACCCTTCCACCCCTGATACTGTATCGTTTGTCCTTCAAAGTCCTTCAATGTCAAGGACATAATTGTATCACATTTTGTTTTACGTTAAAATACGTTATCCGGTTCATAGTATAATTAAAAAAGTATTTTCTGACTCATTATGTTATTGACAAATTGTTATTAATCGATCAATCAAAATTTAATAATTGATAAGGCTGTGTCCGTTTAAGGCACATCGTATCAGGTTGAATAATGGTGTAACCTCATAGTTCAATATGTGAATAATGGTATTCATCTATCTTCTTTTGAATCAATATCAAAACATTCAGGTATTCGGTCATTGAAATAATCAATAAATTTAAACTTGCTTTCGCTTAGATTATTCTAGACTCCACAATTCACAAATGGTTTCTAGCAGGGTTGTTATTGTTCAATTTTCAGTTGCCTATGTAGTGTTTTGTTTTTGTGTTGATTGTGTCTTCGTGTTGTTTCGTTATGCTATATGCTATGATATCGCCTGTCTGTGAATAGTTGTATTGTCCCATCAATCAGTATTTTCTATTTAAGAGACGTTTAGTTAGACCTTTTGGATTATAGCTCTTCATCTTTTATATAAGCTTTGGATTTCAAATATTTTGGCCACGAGCATCACTGAAGAGACATGTATTGTCGAAATGCGCATCTGGTGCAAGAAAATTGATACCGTTAATTTTATTACTATCACTGGGTCGATGCCTCTGCTGGTGGACTATTAGTCCCCGAGGGTATCACCAGCCCAGTAGCCAGTACTTCGATACTGGCATGAAAATACGGATTTTTTTTTTGTGTTATTAAAATTTGCTGTTACAAAATGATAGAAATTGTTATAAATTAAGGAATGTATCTCCCTCATGCAAAGCTCTGATTCCTTTCACGGATTTGGCTATACTTTTTGGACCTTTTGGATTATAGCTCTTCATCTTTTATATAAGCTTTGGATTTCAAATATTTTGGCCACGAGCATCACTGAAGAGACATGTATTGTCGAAATGCGCATCTGGTGCAAGAAAATTGATACCGTTAATTTTATTAATTTTATTAGTTAGATATGCAAAGACAACACAGTTTTATATTCAAGTTTTCATATAGGAACCTATATTGCAAAACTTGGTCTTATTATAAACATTTCAGAAACCTCTAATGAAACATTAAAGGCTGTTCAAAAACTGTTTGAAACAAAATCACTGAATATGAAACGCCATTTCCTCATGTTTTCTCTTTTAGCACAATCGACTTAATTATATTGGATACACCAAACCTTACATACTATATAAATTCGATTGCCGAGTAGTGCATTGCTGCAGGAGATGCATAACATGTTGATTCATTCGAAGGGTCTTTGCATCGGAAACAAACACATTTGTTCTCAATTCAGTTGTTGGCATGATACAAGTTATGTACCTCTCATATATATTATAATGGTATGATACTAAACCTCTAACGAGATATACTGTGCTTGATGTTCATACGATGACGACTTAATCTTTAAATAAGTTAAATTGAAGTTTAGAGCTGGCATGTCAGTAACTGCTGGAAGTCCTTATATAATTTATGTATCATTGACATTTTGTTATAGTTTCTTTTGTTACTTATTCTGACATCTGACTCGGATTTCTTTTAAATGGAATTTTACTGTGCGTGTTGATGTGTATTTGATATTTCTATATTGGCTAGAGATATAGGGGAGGGTTGTCCCAAGTCAGGAGTCTCTGGTCTTTGTTAGGGAGCTACCATTTGATTTTTATGGGGGGGCTAGGATGAAAAATTTTGTCCTGCTTTTTTTTTAGTTGTAATCTCTGTCCTGCCTTTTTATTTTTAACTCTATTCGGTCCTGCCTTTTTTTTTACTAGTTTATCCTGACTTTTTTTACACAAATTGTCATCCTGCCTTTTTTTTTTACCAAGTTGCTCATCCTGCCTTTTTTTTTACTCAAAACTCCTGTCCTGCCTATTTTTCTCAAATTTCATCCTAGCCCCCCCCCCCCCCCCCCCCCCCATAAAAATCAAATGGTAGCTCCCTTAGTCTTGTTAGGTTTTTTTTGTGTTCAAGTTCATTTATATGTTTTGGAATTAGTATGGCATACAATTTCCCTAAACTAGTACACAATTTTATTCAGGACCCACTTGATTCCTACATTCGGGTGCTGCATTGTCTCTCTGTAGGGAAGACTCATTGGTAACTCATTGGTAACCTTGGCTATTTCCTCCTTTTGGTAGGGATGTTGTCTCTTTGACATATTCACCATTTCCATTTTCAATTTTATTAAGCTGATATATCCTCCTTTCGCTAGTATTTTTGTAGCATGGTATATATAATATGTTGTGCTGTTCATATTGTATTTGGTGTTTTCTCTTTTCATTTCTTTGTAAAACTTATTTTGAAGCGTGTGTGGATGGTTTTGTTTGATAATCTTTTATTTGTGTAATTCCTAAGAATGTCCATTTCCTGTTTATAATTATACCCAAATTTCTCTCACGGTGTTGTATTTCTATTTAAAGGAAAATTATTATAAGTCTTTTTAATCTATTTGTGTCTCGCCAGCGTTGTTTACATGGAAAATCTCACATTTCCATAAATCGAGTACTTTGACTAAGTTACTTCCGAACTATAAAACTATATGTAATAGCACTTCAACAATTATGCAAACAGCAATACATTTCAATTTCCTGATCGTGGGCAGCATCCTCTTATTATAAGATGTCTATTTTTATCTGTCATAAAAGGACTTAAGTGTTGGTTTTAAATTGAACTACTGAATACAATCAGAATTAAAAAAAAACCAATCAATACAAGGTCTATTCAATCAAAGGTAATCGCTTGTCCTAATTCCGATAAAGATATGTAAAAATTCATTGGCTTTCATACCACATCTTCTTTTTTTGTATATCAATACCAGAGAGCGTTGATATTCAACTGCTAATTGAACATATACTGTCTCTCTTGTGTATTTCATCATATTTTTTTTTTTAAGTATTTACAATATTGATTGATTGTAGAATGTTTAATGCTGCATCAGCACATATACAATACTATCAAACATTATATAAAGTCATGGACAATAGTATAAAACAATGTATAAAGTTCAATATGATAAAACATAATATCAAGTTATGAACACTATTATAAAACAATACACACTATATACATAGTATCACCGCATAAGTACACATTGTGTATTTTGAATTACAAGTTCTATGAATACAAAAAAAAGAAGATGTTGTATTATTGCCAAAGAGATGACACTTCACAAGAGTCCAATTGGCACATACATATATAACTATAGGTCACCGTACGGCTTTCAACAATGATCAAAGCCAATACTGCATATTTAGCTATAAAAGGTCCCAAAATCACAAGTGTAACACAATTCAAAAGAGAAAAAAGAACGGCCTAATGTATGTATAATCAATGAACGAAAAACAGATAAGTAAAACAACAACAAAAGCCAACCACTAAATTACAGGCTCATGACTTGGGACAGGCACATACAAACATTATGTGGCGGGGTGTAACATGTTAGATGTATCTCAATCCTCCCCTAACACGTCCAAAAATACATAAAATAGCTACAAGTGAGATAACAAAAATACATAAAATAGCTACAAGTGAGATAACAAAAATACATAAAATAGCTACAAGTGAGATAACAAAAATACATAAAATAGCTACAAGTGAGATAACAAAAATACATAAAAAAGCTACAAGTGGGATAACAAAAATACATAAAATAGCTGCAAGTGAGATAACAAAAATACATAAAATAGCTACAAGTGAGATAACAAAAATACATAAAATAGCTACAAGTAAGATAACAAAAATACCATGATGCAAATGACACTCAAAACGACAAGTCCTTTATAAAATAGCATAATCAAAAGATTCATAGGAAACAACTTTCATATTTCTGACTTGGTACATGCATTTCCTTATGTAATAAATGGTGGATTAAACCTTGAAGGCATAAAACTTTGCTCAGTGCTCGGAGTACAAAAATCATGCTCTAAACATGTAATTCAGCAATTCGAATGGTTGATTTTTGAGTCTGAGTACAAAAATCATGCTCGAAAGTGTTATGACCGTGAGGCCTGGTGTTGCAAGTCGCATTGACTTCAATTATATTGACAAACATTAATGTGTGCGAAAAACAAACAGTCATAATTAGTTAAAACGTCAAACATTTGGGTACAGCAGTCAATATTATAATATAATCTTAATCACTATAAAACAAATAACTGTATTAACAAAAACACACAGAATGTATATTTAATTTGTAATTGAAAAATATACAAAACATAATTAATACCTGGAAAAAGTAAAATACAACTTTATATTGTTAACGATTATACATGCAATATTTACATAGCTATGGGTTACAGGGTTAATAACATGAATAACACATAATATCATCTCACTTAAAAATTAAAAACAGCCATTCATGTCCGTTCACCATGGTATAGATACATGAGATGTCCGACTATCTCCTACTAGTTTTTAACTACAGTAGAATGTTTAATCACATACTAGATGTGTTGTCCACAGCATTTTGATATTTTTTTTAAAATACCAATTATTTACTCATTCAGGTGGAACCAAAAACACTGAATACGATTATTTGGCTTGTTTGATTTTCATGTAATTTTGACAAAATATTCACTTTGACATTTTGACAAAAGATAAAAAAAAAACCAACCACTTTATCAGAAAAATATCACTGAATATATAGCAGTTTGAGAAATAATATTTTTTATATCATTGAAAAGCTAAGTATATTCTCAACAACAGAGCGTGACAGTTTTATTTATACATCCTTGGTTTTCAAAATTTAGGAAGTTAGCATTTCCTTTCTGATCGGTACCATGACAAATGTACCCGTAACTGTACCTACAGAACACACAAATAACTCTGTTAAATCGAAAGAACTGACAAAAAAAATCTTTGTCTTTTCACTCTATTAAAAAAACTAAGATCGAAATTGTAAGACATTGACATATATAAAAACTAGATTACTAACAAATGGAAATACCAAATGATAAATTTGTAAAAATGTACATTGTAATAAAAATCATTTGTTCATAAAATTGTAAAACTGGCTGCCATTAAAAAGATTTTTGACACTAATAAAATTAAGCATTGGTGAATGCAAACCTAAAAAGAACAATAAATCAGAAAAGGCCCACAATATAAAAGAGTTAAAATATGCCATAAATAATGATTACCTGAAACAATACAATCATCTTTCCTATTGTCAATTATCGATTAACACCTCTTTAACTGAGATGCCTTTCAGAATATTTTATAAGAGCACTACTGGTGTTTTAAGCAGATATGAAAAACATACCATCTTTGACTGAGATTTTTCAATAACTGGGTCGAAAATACCACTGAAGGCCTTACTTTCTCTACCCACCCATTAAAATACCACTGAAAGCCTTACTTTCTCTATCCACCCATTAAAATACCACTGAAAGCCTTACTTTCTCTATCCACCCATTAAAATACCACTGAAAGCCTTACTTTCTCTACCCACCTATCACGAGGGTATCAATAGCAAAGTATGAAACGCTTTTTGATATTTTGAAATAAACTGTTTATAACATATGAAAAGCATTCCAAAGAGTTTTCTCCACTCCCTCATGTAAGAGATGGATTAATGAAATATATTATATAATATGAAACAATACATGAAGACAATGAAATCCAAAAAATAAGAAAAAAAAGACAAACATTAATCTGTACGGTATAAATAATGCAATGATTATCCTCCACGAATGCATAAACAAACGAAAGTATTGGGTATATCATCAACATCCGTTTAAACATTAAATAGGTTTTTACGTGATTGGTGGTAAAAGTAATGATCAGGACAATTGTGATAGTTAACGAATTTTTACCACTTATTACCAACTAATTTAAAAGGGGGAATATTGATTTTGTTCGTGTATAAAATGTTATCATAAACGTTTTTATCCCATACATTTTTGCAATAACTACCTATTTGATCTTTCGGAAGATCACTCAACGAAAGTATCGACCCTATAACTTTTAGCGGTACTGATATTACAATGTTATTGCCATTTTGTCGACAATTTCATGACTATTTCAACAACATACGGAGTATCTTTTGCTGAAAAGAAAATCATTAACATACGACGTATCTATTGCTTAAAAAATAGTCTCTAACCTACACAATGTTTATTGCATGAAAGCTTATCTTCGGTATCATTTGTGATGGAACACTTTTTTTTGCCTTGTGTCTTCAGCTGTGTAAAATGAAATATCTATTGCTAAAGAAGATCATGTGATTTCACCTTGAACGTAAGGATCGCATAGATTATTGCCATAACCACCACTATGTGGTTTCACAAGGTAATGGTGACTTACGTATCCATCTATATTGTTGTTTGTACTGGAATTTATGATGTCAATGTCGTTCTCGTTTGATGATGATTCTAAGACCACTTCTTCTTCATCATCGTTCGTATTATTTGTCGCTGGATGAATACACTCTGGCATGATTTGTGATCCATTATTTATTTTGCCTTCTAATATTAGATGACTTAAATCATTCGCTATGTTATTTTTGATTGAATGTATTGGATTATGGACATGGTTAACGCAATCGTCACAACTCAACATGACATTATTATTTGTACTTATCAATAATGGTGGTGTGATAGATGGAGACTCGTCAGGAGGTGGCACAGGATGACTGTGTAGCACAGAATAGTCTTGATCTTCAATAATATTAATCGAGGTTTTTCCATCGATTCCTTTGGCATGAAAACTCCTTTTATCAAGAAATTCCATTGACTCCGATGAACTGTTACTGTTAATTTCTACAGGAGAGCAGGTTCCAATCCCCGAACTGAAAAGGTCGGGTGCTTTGTCAAGGAAACATTTATCGGAAACATATCCACTATTTGAAGATATTGCTGTTGGAGAATTGTTTTGAATACTATCACCTTTGTTGTCACCCTGAATTTCTTCTTCTTCACTATCTAGTTCTAATTGAATTTCGTTATTTTGTATGCTAAGAGATGAATGTGACAAATGGCTGCTGGTATTCTCAAAATTAATAACAGAACTTGAAGCAAATCCTTCTAGGATGTCTTCAGGTCTTTGGTTGGTCTTCGCTTCATGTTGATTTGTAAGACAGGAAATAGGAAACGATGAACTGGACGAATTTTCTGGTGCTGAATCATCTGGTATGGACACAAACCCTGAAGTGATAACAATGCATCTTCATAAAATATGATATAATTATTGCATACTTTCTACGTATTAAAAGTGTTACAAAGAGACTTTTTTGTTTAGTCCTTATAAAGTATATAATCTAATATCTACATTTTGTATTGTTATGTGTTATGAAAACCGTTCAATGGAAGTATGATAGTAAGAAGGTAGCTGGAAAGGACATAAACGTCTATTTAATTCAGTATTTGATAAAACATTGTGCATTTTTTGTCAGACGTCAGGAACATCTTTTGAAACCGTAAAACACATGACTTTATTCTAAGAGATAGACTATGAAAAAGAATAACTTCAGCGACTAATTTTTACCAAATGCATAAAGCTATGGGAATTTAAAATTTCGGTTTATATTAATGATTATTTGTTCAATAGAGTACAACATTGTTGAAAGGGAGGCTAATTCGTCAAATTAGTACGCCAGACGTGCGTTTCGTCTACATAAGATTCATCAGTGACGCTCATATCAAAATATTCATAAAGCCAAACAAGTACAAAGTTGAAGAGCATTGAGGATCCAAAATTCCAAAAAATTGTGCAAAGTACGACTAAGGTAATCTTTGCCTGGGATAATAAAATCCTTAGTTTTTCGAAAAATCAAAAGTTTTGTAAACAGGAAATTTACAACGATTTAGATTTATTTCATTTTGTTTCTGCTGTTTTTAATTTGGGGTTGTTATGTCTTGTGTTTTTGAAACCAATCAACCTGTTTAATATCGAATATCATATTCTAAACAAGAATATGTCCAAAGTACATGGATGCCCCAATCGTACTATCATTTTCTATGTTCAGTTGACTGTAAAATTGGGGTAAAAATTTTAATTTGGCATTAACATTATCAAGATTATATCATAAGGAACATGTGTACTAAGTTTCAAGTTGATAGGACTTCGACTTCATCAAAAACTTTAACCTGAAGCGGAACAGACGGACGAACGAACGAACGGACGCACAGACGAGAAACATAATGCCCATAAATGGGGCATAAAAACGTACTTTGGTATTGTATCGAAGTATTGTTAACTCCAGTTATATCGTCAGGGGAACAATATCCTGTCTCACCATGTTGATTGGTGTTCAAAGTAGTTTCATTAATGGTAAATGTTTGACTGTTCAAACTCGAGCCGATCAGTTCTTCGTTAAACACTGATTCACTTATAGTTTGTACATGGTGTCTGTTATCTTCACTGGAAAGATCCTACAAAATAATCAAAAACTATATTTAAACGTGCTGTGAAATATCTGTATAGTTGTACAAATTTATTTTTTTGTAACAAAAGCATTTGCAATTGATTTTATACAGTACACTTCTAGTACTGTAACATCATCAATAATGAGTCTTACTTTCTGAAAGATTCAAACTTTTTATATCAGAAGTCAAATACATTTTTGTGTTTCAGTTTTATTTACCAATATTGTGATGTCTGTGAAATATAAAAATAGAATGTTAATAATGCCAAAACCCCTGTTTTAAGTTATATAACATTAGTGACCTTAAGCAATTTACTGACGCCATATATATCGTATTAGGTCACTAGCACACAGTGTAACTAATTTATCTTACCGACTGTCTTTAAATGTGGTATTTAGATCATTGGCCTATCAAAGTGAATAAGTCTTCAATACTTAGTTTTAACATGTTTAAGAACCTACTTCCATTTGTCTGTACAAAAACAAATACCAACATTTTTATGAATGTATTTCAATCGTTGCATCCAGATTCTTCGTCTGTTTAAAACTCTAAGATTTCATTTTTGTTTTGAAAGGGAAGCAACTCCCTACTAACACATATGGTTGCTAACCCGATACGGTTACTAACCATGTTTTTTTTAGGGCAACCTATACCAAATATATAAGATCACCACGTGTAGTCTGTTAACCAATCATATTCAAATAAATCTATAGGAGGTAAGATAAATACAAATACATTACGAACAATACCAATCAAGTCGATTCCACATACCAATGCTTTATTGTCGTGGCCATTTAAACCCAGTTTTAACGTGCAGGGCTTGTACATTACACTTTTGTCATTTCTCTGCAAACAAAGGCATATGATTATAAACTTATCAATATATAATCAAGAAGCTCTTAATTCGTTTTCCGTCATGAAATGATAAGCCGCAATAACATCGATTTTTGTTCCTGATATTTTCTGATAATATATGAAGCTGACCGACTTAATTTATTCTAAATTTTATGCAGTCTTGTTTTGTTTATTAGAAGAAAACATCAACTTATCTCATATAAAAAGGTCACCTTATATCATTAATTAATGTTACAACTGTAATGGTAGGTGTACATACTCAGTTAAGATACTAGGGTTATTATTCATTACGCCAAAAGAGCACTTTGTGTACATGCATCAGACACGTCAATGACACTCAAATCAGCAGTTTAAAGGTCAAATTATATTACATAAAACTGTAACACTTGTTTTATGATTTATGATATATGTTTTTAATCTATAAATAATCTCACAATATGTTACCCACATATTCACATTAAGTTAAATGGCTGTATCATCTGAATGTTTTATTGTGTACGGTTACATTTAAAATAATGTTCAATATAAAAAAAAACAATTAAAAGCAAAAACACATATTCATATATAATGCCTCACACTAATTGTTGGTACATCTATGTCAAACGGTTTCACCAATTCCTTGATCTTTCCACACAAATCAAATCTATAAAACCACAGATCATATATTATACTCTCGACAAGAGCAATTCCAAATATCTTATACTTTTTTTTTAAACAACGAAATGAATCATAAGCATTTTCTAGTTTGCCATAACAAGTCCAGATAGTTCTTATCATCTTACTTCTTGTTTGCAGAACATAAGATCATTTAAAACAAAATGTTAAATATTACACTGATAAATAGAAGCAATATTCAATTTCATCGATTTTCTTTATAACTTTGTTTTTAATCTAAACAACAAGACGTGACATTCTTTTGTCAAATAATATGATATAAGATAAAATACCTGATCTGTGCTGCTAGTATAATGATCACTAACAGAATAAAAGCTACTGGTATTCCAATTGCAACTCCTAAGTATTTAAAACTTGTTTCTGAAAATAAATAGCTTTTCAAATATATTAACAATATTTCAGAAGAACACAATATTTACTAGTACCTTATAATTCACATTCAAACTTTGATTTATCAATCAACTGTGTACTTCCATTTTTGTTATCTTACTGACATGAGTTTATGTAATCTTTCTTTTCGCATTCTTTTCTTCATTGTTTATATAATATAAATATCAGTAACGATATATCAATGGATTTTGGTAAATGTTACATAAGGGGTGCCAGTGAATAAACTCATCATAGAAAACAGGATTGAAATTTATATTTGCAGCAAAAAACTCACCAGTGACTATCGAATAAAAAGGCCAAATAAACAACGGTTTGAAACAGTGCACATGCGTTAAACGTTTGAACTGTTTGTGTTTTAATTGGTAGGTTTCATGTATGATGAATGGTTGAACATTGGTAATGTTCCTCTTTTCCGTGCGAATGTTAGTTTTTCTTCTTTAATGTGATTTTAATTAGTAAAAGCAAGTTGGTCTCTCATCGGAAAATGGAAGAATAATCCTTCATATTCGGGTTAGCCACACATCCTGATATGTCAAATGATTAGCAGAAACTTACCAGGCTGTGATGGTTCCATTGTTGTAACATTGTAATTTTTCTCCCCTTCTACACTTTGTTGTCCAGCAGATGATACTGCTATTAACCAAACAACATACCCAGTTCCACTCTTAAGGTTTCTTATTGTATATTGCATTTGTACTTCAGTTATGGATGTGTTGACTCTCGTTGAGGTATTTGTACCTAAGTAAAGGAATAGTATTGTGTATAAGATACAGGCGAAAATAGCTAGCTATATACAATGTCAACTATTATCACTAGGTGTTTACCAATGAATTGAGCAGAATGCTTCACTCTTACTTCTGAATTTTGTATTGAAGTGTATTGGTTGTTGCTACAATATTGTTTTCTTATAAATATGAGTCCCGTTTTATTGTCAGGGATATGACAGTTGTTGTCCATTCGTTTGATGTGTATTGTCATTTGATTTTGATATTTGATTAGTTACTTTACGTTTGAATTTTCCTCGGAGTTCCGTATTTTTGTGATTTTACTTTTTATATCGTTTATAAGTTTTCGTTCAGATTAAGTGAAATTCTTATCTGGACCAGACCTGCACATTTGCTCTATACACTGATTTGTCATTTTGGCATGAAAATTTCAATCCTTTTAACTTGTAACTTTAAACAAATAAGAGATAGTTAACTTGAACTTTCAATTTTCTGATGTCTTTGTTGTATGATTACAAAAACAGTTATAGAGATAATGTTTCAAAATGTGTTGCACAACATTTTAATTGTTCCATTTAAAGGTTGATGACCAAATTGAATATTCTTACCAAATATACATTCAGCATCTGTTTTGGCAAGCTGGCACCAAAATAGAATATAAAATTTTACAAACGGTGAACGTTCACATGTCCCCGGTCTTGTCCAAATAACTGTTATTGATTGTTGATCACGATTCTGTACATTTACACTGTTTGGTTTTGGGGGAACTGCAATAAGTGAAACAAACATAACTCAAATTTTAAATATTATTATCCCCAATCAAATACAATATACACATAAGTCTAGCCCATTCTTTACTTATTCAAAATGTAGTAGTATTTCGTACTTTTGTTTCTCCTGTCGTCATTTGAAGTAATATATGATGATTTTCTTTCTTCGACTCATGAGTATTGTTTTTTTTTACATTTGGTATCATCTGCCCTTACTTTTCTTTAACAGCGCTCTACATCAATGCAATGAACGTTAATACTTAACAGTTACACATTTACAAAGTAAACACAGATGAACAAATATTGGTGTTTGATGCTTAAGATTTGGAATCAATCATGAATTGACAGAAAGAGGAGAACATTAATTTCACTCTCTTTAAATTGACACTTTTATGTACTGATTTGTCTTAATCCGTTGTATGAGTGTGTTTTTATGATTTACTTATTAACCAAAGGTTTCAAAGTATCTGCAATAATTTACCTTCATTTCTCATGTAATAACAACTTTTCCATGAGAATCCTGTACTTGCGTTTTCACTATCCATTGACACACCAAATAAGTAGTTCTTTTCCTTATCCAAATGATGTACAGTATACGAGGTTTCTTCAACTGAGATAGTTTTCCATTGAATCTGTTTCTATATAAATATAAATAGAAATAGAAGCAACAGTAAGTAGTATACCGCTGTTCGAAATTCATAAATCGATTGAGATAAATACAAATCCGGATTACAAACTTAAACTGAGGGAAACATATCAAATATAACTTGAGAACTATGACACAACAGAAACATGACATTAAAATGTAACATAAAAGAGGTTCTGATGTTTGATAGATTATAAAAACAATGGCCTTCCATGCCAGACGATTCTATTAAAAATCTCTGGATTAACACTTCAATTGAATTAGTTTGTTGGCTACAACTAAATAAGGCCTGCCCAATTGTCATAATATTCAGTTTCATTCATTTTATTTAAACATTCCTACGCTTTGCATGAATTTTCCCAGAATGTGACATTATGAGAAAGTGTATATGCGCATTGCATTAGAAGCATATATAACAGGGGGATTGTATCCTGCCAAAAATAAAAATCACAAAAATACCAAACTCCAAGGAATATTCGAAACGGGAAGTCTCTTATCAAATGGCAAAATCAAAAGCTCAACAAAGCAAACCAATGAATAACCACTGTCATATTCCTGACATCGTACAGGCATGTTCTTATATATAAAATGCTGGATTACAAATGTGAACCTGGTTTTATAGCTAGCTGAACCTCTCACTTCTTGAATGACCGTCGCATAAAATTCCATCACATTTACAACTGTGAGTATACATTAAATAAATAACAATAAACAAAAAAGACAATCTATATAACAGGTAAAAATATCAAAAAAGAGGTTCGAAAGTCAACATTGTGTAACAGTTTTTATCACTATAAAAACAAACAAATATGTAACAAACAGAAAAACAAAAGGGCATAAAGACAAACCACATACGACGACGATCCAGTCTTTGCTATTTTAGAGTTTATAGGATTCCCTCGGATTGTTTTGTTACCTGTATTTGTATTCTAAACTGATTCAAGAAATTGAACAGTTACATTACTGTTGCTTAATGTAAGATGTACATCTATATACGTTACCTCACACCCATTCGTTCTTTCACACCAGTAAATAGTATAATTGTTTACTCCTTTGAAATATCTGGTTTCCCACGATATCAAATATATCTGGTTTCCTACGATATCTGTGTTTAACTTTTCAAGTAAAAAGGCTGGAGGCTGTATGCTGTTTGCTGAAAAATAGTTGATTATAGTTAATCTATGGATTTAAAAGACAATGGATTTTAAAAGAAAGGGTTTGCTGTACCCTTGTTATATATTTGTTAAATTACATTCAAAAATGGACCTGAATGTACATATATGTTAAAACTAAAAATGGTTATATTGACTTATTTGTTGATCATACTTTGCTAAATATTATTGCTTTTTTCATTTTTTCTCTATCAACAATAGTCAAGATAGTAACCAACAACCGCAAAATGTCCTTAAAATTACACATTCATGGATAGCAACCCAACAACGGGTTATCTGATTAGTCTGAAATTTCAGGGTAGATAGAGCTCAAGCTGATAAATATTTCTTATGCCAGTTTGCTCTAAATGATTTGGTTTTAAAGTTATAAGCCAAAAACTGCATATACCCTTATGTTCTATTTTTATCCATGTCGGCCATATTGGTTGTCAAGCGGGTTCATCGGACATAGTTTTCACACTAAATACCCTTATGATGATTTTGAAGAGTAGTTTCAAAGAAGAAGATACTTCTTAAACAAAGGGATAATCAACTGACACAACATTGAAAAAAACCAATCAAACAAAAAAAAAACAAAAAAAAAAAAAATAACAGCATTATACAAAACACAACAAATTATACCAAAAAAACACCAATCCCACAAAAAAACGGAGTCTATTTCAAGTGCTCCAGAATGACAAGCAGGTAGCTTAATTAAACGGAACCATTAAAATTTTGTGATATAAAAAATATTAATAACAATTCGTATACAAAATATAGTTCTTTCATACATCTATAATATCTGAGTGTAGTTATCAAAGGTACCAGGATTATAATTTAGTACGCCAGACACGCGTTTCGTCTACATAAGACTCATCAGTGACACTCATATCAAAATATTTTTAAAGCAAACAAGTACAAAGTTGAAGAGCATTGAGGATCCAAAATTCTTAAAATTTGTGCCAAATACGACTTTGACTCACGGTTATATAATTTGTTCGACATGGTACCTAATCTGTGGTTGAACATCCTGTAACTCGGCCAGATAAGAAGAACGGCAAAAAGGAATATCAAACATAAAATATGTACAGTTAAGGGGGAAGGTAAAAAAGCTTGGTTTTACAACTTGCAGTAGCTTTTGTTAGACCCAGATGTCCTACCAAAAAGAAGGTCAACTTATAAAAAAATAAATATTCACTCCGGAGTTAAAAGTCGGTAACATGAAACTATTCTATTCGATAATTAAGAGGTTCACCTATATACCTAAGAATGCATTTTTAAACCTTATCACAATGTATACAGATAGAGGAACGAGTGCCAATGAGACAACTCTCCATCCAAGTCACATATGTATAAGTAAACCGTTATAGGTCTTTAACACGGAGCCTTGATCATGATTTACACCAAACAGCAAGCTGTAAAGGGCCCAAAAATGACTCTAGTAAAACCATTCAAACGGGAAAATCAACGGTATAATCTATAAAAATTAGAGAACTCTACATCCAAGTCACAATTTTTAACGGTAAACAGTTTTAGGTCAAAGTATGGTCTTCAACGCGGAGGTTTGGCTAATACCTAGCAACAAGCTGTAAAGGGCCCAAAAATGACTCCAGTAAAACTATTCAAACGAGAAAATCAACGGTATAATCTATAAAAATTAGAGAACTCTCCATCCAAGTCACAATTGTTAACGGTAAACAGTTGTAAGTCAAAGTATGGTCTTCAACACGGAGGTTTGGCTAATACCTAGCAACAAGCTATAAAGGGCTCCGAAATGACTGGAGTAAAATCATTCAAACGGGAAAATCAACAGTCTAATCTATAAAAATTAGACAACGCTACATCTAAATCTAAAATGGTATAAGTAAACCGTCATAGGTCAAAGTACTGTCTTCAACACGGAGGATGGCTCACATCTAACAGCAATCTATAAAGGGTCCAACAATACTAGTGTAAAAAAATTCTAAAGGGAAAACCAACGTTCTAATCTATATACAAAACGTGAAACGCAAACCAAGAAACACTTATGAACCACTTCAACAAACGACAACCAATGAACATTAGGTCATAATTATCCATGGAATGTATATAAATTTCATAATTTCAAGCCAGCTTAACTATGTCTGACATTATCTGTTTTACAATATCATTTAAATTAAACACTCAAGCATATTGGAATAGCATTTACTAATTTGGTTAACACTACATTGTTGGCAAAGAATTATACTAATGTATTTTCATGTCATTGATGATGACTTAAAAGTTTTTTATTTTAATATTTAATATGTTTCAAAATCTATGTACCTTTTTGGATGTAAACTGGATTGCTAGGATCAGACATTCCAACTGTTGTTCCTGCTTTTATCCTTACAATGCAATTTTTCACAGACTGCATATGTGTAAATGTATGATGTGACGATGAATTAACCCTATGAGAAATAGGTTCACCTCCAGTAGATTTAAGTATCACATCGAATTCCACGATCGGTCCGTTTTCCTTCATCTCGTAAAAATTCTAGAAACATGTAAAACAAATTTAAAAATCCCTATACATGTTATGCCACTATAGAAAAGTTCTGTACTTTCAAAGTAAAAAATAGCTTGTTACTTACATACAATTCAGTACAATGTGATAAATTCCTTATTTATGTCATACATAAAAGGAGGTAAAGCAATAACTCAGGTACCATTTATAATTCTACACTTTTTAATTGGTAAAACAATTCTAAACCGCATTCGAAAATACAAAATAAAATGCACAAAACAATTTATTTTCGGAGGTGAATATTGCATAGATCCCTTCTCTAGATCTCATCAATCCACACCCATCGACTACAAATACGTAATACTTGTAACTAAAATTTGAAAAGTATCTATCGATATCAAATGACATTTTTTTTATAACAAAACCCGTGGTTCATGATAGGTAAGCATAATATTTCCCAAATGTTGACTCATCGTGTTGCTCACGTAGGTACACAGTCTGTGATAAGTCTCATTTGGTGTAATTCCATTAGAGAAAAATAGAATGGGATTGCGGTTCAGACAATAGAAACAATAGAGTGGGTTGTGGATGTTTGCTGTTTTTAGTAACGTCTCTTTTACCTGTAACGTCACTTTTACCTTTGGCGTTATTCAGTCGGTGACAATGCATGGTTATTTTATGCTGTTTTATGTGCTTTCCTTTTTCGTTTTTCGTTGTCGTTTTTATTCTCTTGTTAGTCACTACTTCGATGTTGACATGAACATCAATTATTTGGTGATGTTTATAAATTTACTGTTTGCTAAAGTATGAATTATTCTAAATACGAAGGATTTTCTTATTCCAGGCATAGATAACCTTAGCCGTATTTGCCACCACTTTTTAGAATTTTGAGTCATCAATGCTCCTCAACTTTGTACTTGTTTAGCTTTCTTGGTATGGTGTATTAATAACTATTAGCATGTCGAAATGTCCTTTTGTAATGTTAACTTGTGTATTTCTCTGTCCTGAATGTTCTTGCATTTATTTGCACTGTAGTCCTGTCATGTAATGTTGTAATTTAAGTGTTATATTTAACATTGCCATAAAAACGAGAGGTTTAGCTAGCCGCAAAACCAGTTTCAACTCACCATTTTTTCTTAAAATGTCCTGTACCAAGTCAGGAAAATGGTATTTGTTGTCTAAAAGTTCTTTTCGTTGTGTGTTGCATTTTCGTTCTGTGTTGCACTTCAGTGTTTCTATTGTTTCATTGTTTTCTTTTTGTGGTTGATATGCTTACCTCAGTTTTGGTTTGTTGCCCAAGTTGGATTTCTCTCAATCGATTTATGACTTTCGCAAAGCGGTATACTACAGTTCCCTTTTTTAGTTAACTCTTTTATCCTTTGTGTGCATAATGTTTGAGTATGTATTACATATATCGCCATATGTTTACTGTTTACATCAATGAAATTTAATATTACTCTTCAAACATTCTTATCACAATGCATTTAAATTCATACATACCTGCCAATAAACTGTAATGTTTCTGACATTTGAATTAACTTCTTCTGCATATTCATAAGCTCCGACAGTCACTCTGGGAGGACATTTTGCAACTACATTTACAAAAAGGTACATATATAGAAGAAAATGGTTACTATACACACTAAAGATTATTTCCTAGAAGGATAACATAACCAAATAAGTGTTGTTTTCGTTTAATAAGAACAGTAACGATACCAATATTGATGCACCAGAAGCGCATTTTGACGCTTTATGTCGCTTCAGTGATGTTCTGTGTAAAATATTTCAAAACCAAAGCTTATTAAAACTGTTAAGAGCTGGACAAATTAAAAAAAGAGACAGAAAGTACAGCCAATCTTCAAAAGGAATCAGAGCTTTACATCAGGGAATTTTATTTCTTCAACTAAAAAGTACACCTTAAATTTTATGGAAGATAGAAAAAGTAAATATAAAAAATACCGAGTATAATTGAAAACGGAAAGTTCCTATTCAAATGGCAAAATCCAAAACCTCAAACTTATCAAAGTGATGGATAAAAACTGCCATACTCTTGATTTGCTACATACATTTTCGGATGTAGAAAAGGTTGTATTGAACCTGGTTTTACAGCTAGTTAAACCATTCATTTGTATGACAGTCGGATAAGATATCTGAGTAATAATTAGGCCTCATCTCCTTATTTATATACTTAAATCAATGCTTACTGTCTTGGGCTGTTCTTGCCTGTAGATAAACTGAATCACTTGGTAAACCTATTGGTCTTGTGTGGTTAAATATGTCTGTATAATGGGCAAACACTTCAAACTTATACAAAGTGTATGTTTGTAAGTCTTCAATCAGCACTGATGTATTAAATGTTTTCACCTAAAATTAGATATTGTCTTCATTATACCAACTTGCATTTGTTTTTTTAATCATTAATAAAGTTTAGAATGGTAATTGAAAATATGTCAAACAGACAACAAATCGACCAAAGAGCAGACAACAGACGACGACCACCAATGGGTCTTAAACGCAAATGGAAAATCTCGCACCCGGCGGTGGCCCTCAGCTGGCCCGTAAATACAACTGTGTACTAGTTCTGTGAAAATAGACTATACACTTAACTCCACAACATATAAATGAACTAAAATCTAATAAACATACAAGAGTAACAAAGGTTACAGGCTCCCGACTTGCGACAGGCGCAAAAATGCGGCAGGGTTAAACATGTATTGCATTACATGCACAACGGATATTAATTTAAATTAAAACAAATAATTCTGGTTTATAAATGAATTGATATTTAGTTTACTTTGTTTCATGTTAGGTCTTTAATAATTTAATACTTTATTTACACGCAATAACTCAGTGTCCCCTCTTAAAACAAAATAAATAGAACTTGTGTGATGAAATAGGTCTGTGTAATGGGCAAATACTTCAAACTGATACAAAGAGTATATTTGTAAGTCCGGAATCAGCACTGATGTATTGAATAATTTCACCTGAAAAATCATAAATATCTTTCATTTGTTAAATTCGACAGGTCAACATGTCAGCATGTCGATAAAAGATTTCCGCGCAGACACTCAATCTCCAGGGCAGTAAGACGAAGTGTCGACAAGTCATGAATAAATAAATGAATAAATGAGCAAACTTAAAAATCGTGCATAGTTTCTTATGTTCTCAAGTATAGTTGTACTAAAACCTACCGTTCTTGTTCCATTTTCTACAATGCATTTGATTGTAAATTTCATTCTAGATGTATTATCATGGTTTGTTGCAGGTTCTTGTATGTCCCATTTAAGTTGAATGACAGTCTTATTTTTCTCCAGAACCGTCAAGTTTTCCATTTTGTAAGGTTTAGCTGCAAAATATATGTATAATCACATATACCATTCCTGTCTAATAAAATACCACAAAAAGTAATTAAATAAATAAGTAATTGATGGTTAATACTTTCTATATCCTACCGCTATTTTCAAAAAACAGTATTCCTTAATTTTCAAGAGATATCTAAAATATGATTTTCACTATTATGTATTCATTAAATTGTACTATTTCTCTAGTAAGTTAGTCCATATTCTGTCATCCTCTTCCTTAAGCCTTTTAATATGTTATGTGAAGTATTTTCTAATTGTTGTCTATTAAGCTATTGAAAGCTTATCTTTGTCTACTAACATGTCACAATATATTTTAAACATCATTATCCTGGGGAACTAGCTTGTCATTTATTGGTTTTCTTCTCGTTGCTTTTTTTTTAATGGAATAGACCGTTGTTTTACCTGTTTGAATTTTTGGGGTCCTCAATAGCTTGCTGTTCGATGTGAGCCAAGGTGTTGTATTGAACACCGTATTTTGACCTATAATTGTTTACTTTTTACACATTGTGCCTTGCTTTTGGTTTCATGGAGAGTTGTCGCTTTGACACTCATACAACATCTTCTTATTTATATCTATAAGGAGTCTTCAGAATTTTCGAATATATTAAACTTGTTTGTAGATATTCTCCTGCTAATCATGCTTGTGTTTTTCGTAATGTACTTTAATTTGCGCCAAAAATGTATAAAAAGTTACATGTAAGAGCCATTATTGGTACAAATAATTGACAAAAGCGGGTTATTGAAGACAATTTTGGAGATTTTTCTTCTTTTTTCATTGTTAAGCCTTAGCAGTCATCTGTCATCAATGATAAGTATCTACCAATTTAAAAAAAGGGTGTTGTCAAGTTTTGTGGCAATGTTGGTCACAGTACCTCAGATATGACTTTTGTAAAGTTTACTGACAACATTTTATCATTCTATTCATTGTTTACAAGAAGTTAGTCTAAAGTACATACCACAAGAATGATATTTGCCATGTTATATTTCGAATTTGTTATTTCATTGTGGGGAGATATATAGCTGTTGAAATTCACGATAATGACTGTCTCATGCCAATTGTACTAAAACAAATAACATATATGTGAAAATCTTATTCATTGGTCAACATTTTAACCCACTGACGTTAAGTGCACTTTCATCTAACATGTACACTATATAAGACCCTGACTTGAATTATCAATGCTATTAGGAACACATTCTTCGAAAATGCATATACAAATAAATGGCGTTTCTTAAATCTGGGTAATATATGTATCATATTGAATTTCGTGACAAGTAAAAGATAAAATCTATACAAAGCTCTTTTCTACCTTTTTAAGATATCATTAACAAAGGTATCAACAGGAGATATCATTCAACCAACAAATCGTTAGCTGATAATGTATGTTTCTATTCATACTGTGTTTGAACATACCCATATAATATAATTATTGAAGTATTATGAACTCTATCTTATAAAAATATGACATTAAAAGGCAATTTGATTTAAATAGATTAAACTTTTTTAAGGTATAATTATCTTTTTAGATGACAGGTATTCTCAAGCCATTCAAAGATAACAGTGTATAACATTTGAATTTTTTATCAAATGCAGGTAATTTAAAATGTATTAAATAAAGGCAACAGTAGTATACCGCTGTTCAAAACTCATAAATCCATGGACAAAAAACAAAATCGGGGTAACAAACTAAAACCGAAGGAAACGCATTAAATATAAGAGGAGAACAACGACACAACACTAAAATGTAACACACACAGAAATTATATCGGTTATTTTTTATTACTTGACGTAACAATTCTATTTAATGTGAATGTTCTTAAGAGAGTTGACGATTGATAAAAATCATAAATACGATTGACAAATTGAAGAATAAAAAAGGAATTGTGATAGGGATGGAACTGGGTAATTCTTTTTCTTTCTTTTTTCCCTTCTTTTTTTTATCATTGTCCACTCTCATACTATATGCTAATTGTGATTGTGTATTCATCTGATATATAGGTAATGTAGAATATTTCCAATTATAATATATTTGTATTAATGAAATTGTATTTATGTTACATGTATTATATTGTTTGCATGTCATGAATATGCTTTGATTGTTCAAAATATAAAAAAAATATAATCATAAAGTCTCTTCGAGTGTCGTGTAAAAATAAGATTTCACACTGTTTACTTCAAGTATAAGTAATCAAGAAAGGTCGACATCCATTTTTCCACGTTTAACGTTTGTTAGAATTCTAATCTTATTCGAGTATGCATTCCCGTTAAATATATATAACATAAACTGACCTATTTCGATTTAAAATCGACATGTATTTTAAAACAGGTAAATAGTTGTTTGAGATTATCAATGTGAAATGACAATGAATTCTATTCGATCGTACGGTGACTAATAGTTGTTATTTTCTATGTTTGTAGATCTAATGTGAAGATTTGTTATATTGGCAATCATACCACAACTTCTTTTTATATTTCATGCATTTTATAGTTTATTTGTCTTCTTTTTTTGCCTTTGTTTTATTTTAGTACGCACATCTAAAGCGTAGGACCGCCAAAATAAATCGTTTGCTAAAGTCAGTATTTTTAGGTAACGTAGTGTATGTTATCAAGGGGTATTATAAAATAATATCTTAATAAAACGTTAATTAAATGAAACTGACAACGCCATGGCTAAAAATGAAAAAGACAAACAAACAACAGCACACACGACACAACATAGAAAACTAAAGAATAAACAACACGAACCTCACCAAAAAACTAGGGGTGATCTCAGGTGCTCCGGAAGGGTAAGCAGATCCTGCTCCACATGCGGCACCCGTCATGTTGCTTATGTGATAACAAATCCGGTAAATAGTCTAATTCGAATTTCACAATTGGAAAGCTGAAATCATCTCTTTTGTCGTAAAGTTTTGTTTTCAACCGACCCTCATTGTCAATTTCTAGATGTAAGTCAAGATATGAGGCCGCCTTAACTGTATATGTAGTATCCTTTATCTCTAGCTCGATTGGATAGATGCGTTCCACATAGTCACCAAATTTTGAATTATTTAGTGAAAGAACATCATCTATATAGCGAAAAGTAGAGTTAAAGGATAGTGCTAACTTTTTATCTTTCTTCCTAAGAAGTTCCTGCATGAAGTCAGCCTCATAATAATAAAGAAACAAGTCGGCAAGTAGAGGGGCACAGTTTGTTCCCATTGGAATGCCGACAGTCTGTTGAAAAACACGTCCTCCGAACGTAACAAATATGTTGTCAATCAAGAAATCAAGCATCTTGATAATATCAGTTTCAGAGAATTTTTTGTTCGAATCAGAGTGATCCTTTACAAAGTAGGATTTATCCCTCCCTAAGACAAGATACTTGTATCTGCGGTGGTCATTCTTTTTTACGAAGCAAAGCAATACCAACTCTTTCAATTTGTCTTTTAGTTTGGAATGTGGAATACTAGTGTACAGAGTAGAAAAGTCAAATGTTTTAATACTATTACAAGATGAAAGAGAGTTAGATTGTATGTACTCTAAAAGATCTTTGGAATTTTTAATTATCCACATCTGATTCACGCCCCCTCTAGAATAGGCAGTTTCACAATAACTTTGAAGCCCGTCTTTGATTGCTGATAAAATAGATGTTAATAATTTAGAAAGAGATTTCGTGGAGCACTTGGAAGACCCAGCAATATACCGTTGTTTGTAAGGACACTTATGTAGTTTAGGTATCCAATACAGTGATGGCAGTTCCAGTTCTTCATCTTTGGTTGAAATTCCAAAGGAACACAGAACAGACCTATGATTATCCAGGATTTCCTCTTTGGTAAGTGTCGTGAGGGTATATGTTGAGTTTCCAAGTGAATTGTCAATACCTAATTCGTTTATCAAGCAGTTACTGTAATGAGTTTTACATACAAAAACGATGTTGTTTGGGGCTTTATCTGCGGGGACAACAACATATTTGTCATGGAGGTAGCATAGGTGTTTTGCAACATTTGGGTCTTTAAAGATTGACGTAGCATGGGCATTGATAGACCCATTCAGTTTCTTAATTCTGATTTGTATCAACGACCTCACTGCCTTAATCCATTCGGAAAGAGTGTCTACGTCTTCCTGCTCGCGATTAGCCCATTGCCTGTCATAATCCTCAACTGAATCCATCAAAATTTTAAAGTTGAATTTCCAATTGATGGATTTAGGCTTACGATATTTCGGACCTTTCGATAACACATTTCGTAGAGAAGTGTTATTAACAATGTTGAGGTCACCGGTAATAACGTAAGATGCATTATGATTTCAAAATAAGAATTTTCCACAATTCATGTTTCAAATGTATGGGATACAACAAATATACATAATGTATAAGACATCAAACAAAATACTCCGTAACAACAACCCGATTGAAGTCTTCAGTTTGATTGCAAAAAAAAAAAAAAACTATTTTAAAATTATATGTTAATATATAAATAACACATAGCTGAGCGGGTGATAGAGCAGATTGTTACCCAGAGAAAACATTGTCAACCGCGGCGAATGTCTAATACTATAAGGAAATTAATTGCCATATCATATTCCCGTATTGAATATATTTAATACTGTTTATTAAAATAAATTACCATAGAGATTTCTTATATCATTTGGATAATGTTGTTCTATCAATGTAGTTGTTGTTGTTTGTAGTTCCGTGTTTGTAACATTTATTCTGAAGAATTGGTCTATTCCGTGTATGTTCCCTGTTATGCCATCACACCTCGTTTTATCGATAACTTGGGAACAAGTATTTTGGAATGGATGTTCACTTTTATTTTTCCTGTTCAAAATACAAAAAAGATATACTACAAGCATCTTGATCTGTTGATAACTGATGCTTATGCCCAAGTACAAAATGAATGTATGAATAAAACAGTTAAAAAGACAATAAACAACAACAATAGTAACAATAATAAAGGAACAATAATTATTTAATAGTCATTGACTAATTCCTACATCAAAATCATCAAAAGCAGCATTTTGTTGGCATGCAAAAAAATAAATTTATGTTAACTGCACGCCTAACATCGAACATTGTAGCTAGATTTTCAAAACATGTAGCAAGGTTTGAATACAAACTTTGATAATATATAATTAAATCAATGAATAGCATGCTACGCCCTTTTTGTCTATATTTAGATTATTACAAGAATGAAAATTTAATTGAAATGGGATATTTCGAAAGCATGTAATCAGTAGATAATAAAGAAAAAAGGGTCTGTTATAAAACAGTACGTCTGAACCAGTGTACACAGCCATGAATCACCATCACTGCTAGTGATCCGGTGGATAAATCTGTTGTAGAGTTGTCACTGGTTCAGACGTACTTATAAATGTAATTATTTCTGTGACTGTATCTTGCATTAATTTGTAGGATCCTTTACAATAGATAATACAGCTGATCTATAACAATACCATCTGCATGACTTATATATCATGTATTGTATTCCGACTACAGATTAAAACTGACTAGGAAAGGTAACATCCGGCCAGCGAAAGCTTTATTTTTGTGAAGCCAAAAGTGTTTGAATGGTCTAGCGCGTCGGATACAGTGCAGGCGATTTGGTGTCGTGATATCAAAGTAGCATGAGTTCGAATCCATCGAGGGAAGAACAAAAAAATTGCGAAAGCAAATTTACAAATCTAACATTGTTGGGCTACAAAGTATCGTATGAAGTTGCGGCATTGTGATAAAAATATTCAACTTTCGAAATTATTCGTAATCTCTTTCATCGTTAATCTGATTTTCACTTTTTTTCAAATCTTCCTGTGAACTGAACATTTCTGACAGAATCCTAAAAAATGACATCTTTTTTTTCAAAATTCGTGCATGTTTTCATTCTGTGTGGTAAGGTTGAAAAATTTATATGTATATAATATGCAATTAATCTATTTGCCGAATATAGATGACCTACAGGACAACTGCAAATCTAGAGGGATAATTAATTTTATCCCCAATATATGCAGCTTAAACCTAATACTATTATTTGATAGTAAAACAATTCCTTCTTGTCATTTCTTTTATTTTGCATTTTGTATAGATTTGTTTTATTTTGATTGTTTTATTTTTTATATTTTTGTCATTTAATTGTCTATTTGTTTTCGGCTCATCAGATTGATGGTTCCATTGGTATCTTTTGCCTCTTTTTATCTTGAATATTTAAAAACAAAGATTACCTACCATTCCAATGAAACATCGATAAAGTTTGTGTGTCTATATTCAACAGGGTGTTCCCAGAAGCACTGTAGTGCACCTGCATCCAAACCCTCCCAAATACATGAGAAATTAACTATTTCTTGTGGATAATCTTCAAAAGTAACATAAATTTGTTGCATAAATATGAAGATAAAACATTAAATAATCTAATCAGGTTTATAAACAAAGTTTTCCGTTTGTCATTATCGAAGACTGTTCTGTAAGATATTTCTTACTACCTAATGCTTTAGTCTGTGGTGGATAGTTGTCCAAAAGACAATTATATATTTTGTATCACATCTACTTATTTTGAAATACAAAACTCTATCATAAATCTAAAATCATGCATGAAGATATTTTTGAAATATAACAAAAATATAAGTAATTATTCATGAATTTCAATTTTTAATGCGGTCCTGCGTTAATATATAGAGTAAAAATAATGGGGTCAACAAAAACGTTCATGAATAATTACTTATATTTTTATAATATTTCAAAAATATCTTCAATAAATATTGATTAAAAACAAGTATGACATCCATGAGTTACTTTTTATGATATAAGGATCTAAATTGTCGTTTGAAATGATTCTTTTTTTTGCACATTGAATTCCTTTATACCGGACTAAACGACATCCGATCAGTTGCTGTTGAAGGTCTAACGGTAATCTATAGTTGCCCTAAATACGTTTCATCTTGATATTTGTCTTATTATCAACCATACAACATCTCCTTATTTTTACAGTAAATATTTCTATAATTACGATGTTTAGCGGTATGTAATATGAGAGGATATTTTTAACATTGAAAGGTATTCGTAGAAATGGGGTTTGACAATATTTTAGGTTTTGTATTTTCAGACATATTGACCATTGCATTTGCCTGCAATTCACTTAAATCAAAATACAAATTAAAACATTTCTGTGCAATTTCAACATTTTTATTTTATTTTTATTTGAAAAATTTATATCTTAACATACTTACAATCTATATACGTCAATTCAATCTTCGCAAATGGCAATATTGAGAATACATTTGTCGCTCTACAATAGATATTGTTGTTTATGTCATCAGTTGTAACAACATGTTGTAATACTGCTGTTGTCTCGTTGACAACTATAATATGTTGGTTTTCCAGTGATTTGGAGTCGCTTTTGAAGTACAAATAACTAGAATTAGATACTTCATAAGATACATCCAATTGACAAGTGATGTTTACAATACTGTTGATAAAAACATTACAGTCATCTGCCCACATTTCTGAAAAAGAAATGTGTCCGTGTCAAATTTAATACATCAACAAAATATAAATATATGGAATTGACAGTATAAATAAAAGAAGATTTTATGGGTATATTGACACAGCATAACCAAACGACCGACGCTGCGAGGATGCATACACATGCCTTTAAATACGTTGGTTTGATGAACATGATTAGTGGTTTCTGAAGAAATGATTGCAGGAAGCCAGAAGACAAATGTTGTGTATCAGCTCTACTAACATGTTCTTTGAAAGTTAGCAATATCAATCAACAGACATTTAAAATAAACAAAATATAAGATTACGTTTCATATATATATATATATCTTTATTCTCAATAAACCATCATTTTGACGCATTAACATGTGTTATCATCACGCTGAAAAGGACATGATTGGCCGTTAGACTCATTAATGGACCAAATAATAAGCGAAGAAACTGCAACTATAATTGAGATTTTGTTCGTCTGTTAACACAGGTTAAAATCGGTCAGACTTAGTAATTTCAGTGGAAAGAATATATTTAATTTGTTTAGAAGAAGTCGTGTTTGATCAATACAAAACGTTCCATAATATAGGACAACGACTGACGATGTTCTTGACTTATTCTATGAAAGGCACTTGTATATGAAGCTCGACAAATGTGACTAGTCAATGTGTGTTCATTTCATCACTGCCTAGTTTTGTCAGATTATTTTTTTTTAAAGATTTCCAATTCATTTGCATTAATAGATGTAAACATCAAATCTGAAAGTAGTTTAATAGTATTGCGTGAATGTGTTGTTTGTTCGAATACACATTGTTTTTAAAAATACATTTAACTATTCAATAATTGTATTAATCTACTTAACATTTCTTGTTATAAAATGTTGGGGTAATGTTATTGACAATGATCCTTTGATGTAATGGACAAATGTCTTTTCACGAAATCGATATAAAAATCTGTACTAATCTAATTGGTGCCGAGTTGACTATTGTTTGTTATTGTCATTTTCCTCAGAATGTATATGGTGGTGTCTTTTTTATTTGTCTTTTGATTGCCCACGTTTTAAATTCGCAATCGGTTTTTTTTTTCTATATTCGAATATCGTGACATAAACATGCAATGTTGTCATTTTATTTGTATATTTAACATTGCCATAAAGGCGGAGGTTTGCCCAGCCATAAAACCAGGTTCAACCCACCATTTTTCTCTTAAAATGTCCTGTACCAAGTCCTGAATAAGGCATTTGTTATCTCATAGTTCGTTTCTATGTATAATGCATTGTCGTTTGTTTTTTGTTGCACTTCAGTGTTCTGTTGTTTCGTTGTTTTTCTCTTATAGTTGATGTGTTGCCCTCGGTTTTAGTTTGTTACCCGGATTTGGTTTCTGTCAATCGATTTATGACTTGTGAACAGCGATATACTAATGTTGTCTTTACTTAGCTTAATATATATAGGTATTGTAAAGAGCCTGTGTCGCTACCCTGCTTCTCCAATGATGGCCTCTTTTTATAAAAGGGCAATAACAATGTACAACGTTAACTGATGATTTAATAATTGTAATCTATGTGTGTGCATTGTCCTATTGATTATTTGTGAACTTCAGAGATACCATCTATCCATTGTATCATTTTCAAAACAAAAGACAAAAACATTGTAAAATCATCACTAAAGGCCAATAACAATGTTAACACTTAATTGACCATTTAGCTAGGTTAACGTGATTGTATATCTTGGTATCCTGATCATTTCCACCTCAAATAGGATCCCAAACTGCAAAATGATACTTTAATGATGTAAAACTACCGACTGGTAACATATAATGATTTTTGTAAACGCAATGTGAAAAGATTAAAATCGTAAGCGTTTAAATCTATAAATGGAAGAAAAAAAAGAATTTGAAACTACAGACTGGTACATGTCACTTTTCATGATATTTAACGCAATATGTAAAGATTGACCTATCTTAATCCTAAGGAACAGAAAAACAAAAATTTAGAGTAATTGTCGATCGTTTCATACCTTCATATATATAAACGACTCGTCAGAAACAAGGACAGATTTTTAAGTTGCCATAGACAAATATTTTTATCAGATATAGAATAGATCTGATAACGAGGTGTCCATTAATTATTATCAAAATGGTAGCACAAGCATCTCGTTGATTTGTCGTTGCGATTCTAATATACAATAAACAATGCTATATCAAATTTGAAGGAAAAATCAAAATAAGAAACACAATTGTTATACGTTTCCGGAAAGTATGTATTTGTATTCTAGGGAAGGAAAGTACAAGTTTAAATCAAATCCTCTACATAACAAATAAAGTGCATTATGTACAATATTCTGAAATCAAGTAAAGACAATAATTTATTAATTTCCCCCAACCTTAGTAGTAATATACCAACTTCACCTGCATATGGGATAAACATTTCCCAACTTATTTGGTATTCAAAAACTTGCAGCTGCTACTTAGGCTTGATAAAACGCCACCAGTGTCTGATTAAAACGTTGATGAACCAGATTTATGTACAAGATGGTGTGACGTCTATTACCAATGAACTAGTACACATTTTCTTGAGGTGCCAGCTGAAGCACGCCTCAGGGTTATGGATTTTCCCACTATGTTGAATACCCACTGGTAGCCTTCGGCTGTTCTCGACTCTTAAGTCGGTTTGATGTCTTTTTGGCACATTCCCTACGTTCATTTTCAATGTTATCATTCGCTATCATTAACAATTTGTAAAAATATAGACGCAATAACTCATATGAAGAGTCAAACAAAAATGTCAGTTATACAGCTTGTATACCTTAGTTGCTATTCATTTTGCTATTACATGTTTTTATCTTACTTTTATAGTTTTCAAGATAATAGACACACACGCTTAAAAAAACATATATATTACTATATTGTCTTATGTTTATTTTTATAAATATTCAATAATTATTATCATCATCAATCATTCAATTGGTTGCAGTGTGAAACTTTTACCCCAAAGTTAGTTAAAATAACTAAAATTGTCCGTTAATAAATTTTGAAATTACTATGAAACTAAGGTTTTAACTCCCTCAGGCAAAGTTGGCTTTAGATGAATTTGGTTATTTATTTTAGCTGATGAAGGTAAATCCAGAAAAGCATTTCGGACGCAAGAAATTATTAAACGTGTTGTTTTCAATTTTTTAAAAAGTGTAATTTTCATTTTTATTTAATTCATTGTATAAAACTATCGTACATTATTAAATTTCAGAGTATTGTTCAATCATTTTGTGATGTCAAAGTATTTTGTTTATAACTTGTTCCTCCCCGCCCCCTTGAACACACGTACTTATTCGTTTTAGTCTTCGTACATGATAAAATGATAAAACCAGGGCCCAGTTTCACGAAGCTGTATTAGGACTAAGCCATGTCTTCAGGGCCGTAACTACCTATGAGGCAGGGAAGGCAACTGCCTCCCCTAAATTTTCTACACCAAAATTTATTTTTAAGTAATAAAATGAAATGTTGACAATATCATATGTACACAAAAAACTTGAATTTATATGATAAACAACACAAGTTTACAGTTTTAACAGTGTTATCATGATACGTGATATATCTGTAATTTTCCGGATTTTTGATCGAAAGTGAACCGTTTCAGTATTTGTTTTTGTTTTGTTTTTTCGTGTGGCCGTCTGTCTGTTATTCAGTATTCATACGAGATCACGTATGAAACTTTGCTTTCGTCAATTTTGAAACTATTCACATTTATTTAGGGGCTCAATTAAGCAGAGGAAGTTCCCTTTGTATTGTGAATCTTTTATGATATCGGAAATTCGTTACCGGCTGAATCAGCAGTTGGGTCATTTTTTTTTAACGTCTCCCGATCGTTCGGGAAAATTATGGTCAATGCCTTAGTAGTTAAACACTCCCATTCGTTGTAGCAGATACATTTTTTTATCGAGGACCTTGAATTTCAATATTGTTGAAAGCTGAACAGACAACCACAACCAGGGACTTTCTATACTAGTATTTCAATATTCACGTTGAAAGCTGAACAGACAACCACAACCAGGGACTTTCTATACTAGTATTTCAATATTGTTGAAAGTTGAACAGACAACCACAACCAGGGACTTTCTATACTAGTATATACTTAGTATAGAAAGTCCCTGGTTGTGGTTGTCTGTTCAGCTTTCAACAATATTGAAATTCAAGGTCCTCGATAAAAAAAATTATCTTGCGTTCTATGATCTTGCTTTATATGTTTTTTTACCAGTTTGATTTCTAACAAAAATATCTTTAAATACAGATAATAATTGTTTGCATAAAAATTGCTTCCAGGATCCAGCAATACTGATGTTTCTTTAAGTAAGGAAATTGAGGGAAAACAGGTCACTTTTAGCCATATTGAGAAAAAAATCCGCGGTCATATTGTATCTAATGTTAATAATTATAGGTCAAAGTACGGCCTTCAAGACGGAGCCTTGGCTCACCCCGATCAACAATCTCAGCTTGTCTAGTTTGCATAAAAATTGCTTCCAGGTTCAAGCAATACTGATGCTTCTTAAAGTAAGGAAATCGAAGGAAACGGGTCATTTTTAGCCATTTTACTGAAAGAAAAAAATCGGCGGGGGGCTATCCCCCTCCAAACCCCTCGCTTGGTGGCCTCAATCGGCGGCCCCCAAACCCCTGCCTCCTCTGAATTCGAAACCTAGTTACGGCCCTGGTCTTAGGATGGTCTTACGACATATCTTAGTCCTAAGTGGGTTTCACAAAGCGGTCCTAAATTAGGACATCTCTTAAAGTTGGTCATAAAGTTAGGACAACGCGAGAGGTGTCTTATGATGGTCTTAGGATAGTTATATGTAACAGTTTATTTATATCAATTACACTCATTTTTTATATTAATTTTGAAAAAAAATTATCTTATTATTATCTAATTATCTATTCTCCTGTTCCTGCTTAAAACATATATACATTGACGGATTATCAGGATTTGTCAACAATGAAAATTCGATGTATTGATATAAAAATTGCACGATTTTATCTCTTAACCTTTTATAACCAATAAAGTCGAAATTGAATTCACCTCACTTGTACCAAAACAATGTCATAATTTTATATTCTTTTTTCTTAATTTTGCATTGAAAATTTCATATTTATATTGATGTATTGTTTAAAGATAATTTATATATAAATTACTTTTATTTTTTTATATTTATGTCATTATATTAATCAATACGTTTAGAATAATTTATGGTAAGACATACTACATTTACATGATTGTTTTCCGTATATCATATTTTTATTTGAAAATTTAAAGAACTTGCGACAGGTTTAGGATTTCTTAGCTAAGATGATCCTAACATAGCTTCGAGACGAGGTCTGAGATATGTCCTAGGATAGTCATAAGAGGATCATAAGACATGTCCTAAGATATGTCTTATGACATGTCTTAGGATAGCTTCGTGAAACCGGCCCCAGTATTATTGTATTGTTGTGAATTGTGTAATCGGGAATTGTGTGGTATTTAAAATAATGTATGGTTGTGAATTGTGTAATCCGGAATTGTGTGGTATTTAAAATAATGACATAATTGAAAGGGAACGTGAACAACTTCGTAACGTATCATTAGGTTTGAAGACGTAAACAACCTCTCACATGATTTATAGGGAGCTTGGGAGATATCCGAAAGACTTGGACATAAAAACAAGATTGATCTCATTTTTGGGGAAATTAAATTCCGGTAAAGAGAAAACTATCATATACTTTATATAAATTGTCCGTGCTATCACATGTCTATTAATGACAATATGAATTATATATGATTTAAAGACTATTCTAAATGAATATGGTATCCCTGGTGTGTAGGAAAATGCTATCCGTTATGAATAGCGAATCTTGAGATTCTTTCATCAAGGTCAGACTTAGAGATCAGCTTGTACAATTCTGACATTATTTCCTTGAAAAATCATAAAAAGCTCTTGTGAAATCAAATAATATAATTTTCTTTTTTTGGGAAAAGAAAACTATTTTGGATTCTTTATTATACAAGTTAAGCATGTTTTGAAGATAGGGTTAGGGTGTTAAAGTTAACAATCATACACTCTTTTAGGGACAAAGAAAGGAGTAGGTTCAGTAAGACCCTTTTTCGGCCCAAAATATAGCAGTTTAACAAAGTTGTTAAAATGTACACTTTAGTTACTTTTTGGAAAGAAGAATGCTTCTGCTACATAAATATGGGCTGTTTTTGACAACACAATGCACATATATCGGGTACTAGCATCATTAAGTTATGCTAACTGACTTAAATTTTCACAATTTTAGCATTTTAGTTTAACTTTAGACGGTTTCCGCTTTAAATGAAAGTGGCCGCATTTGTGTTCATTCTTAATATTGAAATGTAAGTTATATTTGATGATTATACATATCACATCTTAAGGTTGAGGATGAACACTGATGCGGCCACTTTCATTTTTGATCAAAAAAACATCTGAAAAGTGACATTGTTTGGCATATTTGGTAGAATTTTCATAATTAAGCTAGAAGCGGAGCGTTTTTAATGACTAAATCAGTTAAAATCTTTCACATTAACTAATTGAATCAATTGAAATAGATGCTTAAGTGTTTAAAAAGTGTTCAAAATCTTTCGTCAGATGAACCTAAAATTTGAAGCCAAAATCGGCCCTTACCGGACCTTCTCCTTTTGTTTTCTTAAACAAAAAAACATGCACATCAGACAGTTGAAAAAAAAGATTTTAAACTCACAACTCATTCATATGTTACGAACAAATGTATGATTATTATTTTTGATTTTTGTATTAGTTGTACTAAAAGGACTTTTAGCTGTTTCAGTCAGCACAGTGTAACCCCATAAAAAGAATATCTAATGGTGTCATAAATAGGATCTAATTTATTAACTGTTTCGCAAGTCATCCGCAAACCAACAGGGGTTATTCACTTCAAAAATACGATATAGGATCAGAAATTGCAACATGACACCTTTAATACAAAAAACCCACTGATTGGTATCTTTGTATGATGTTTTTTAACTCAATATGTTTAAAATTTTAAACTTGTCTATTCTTTCATACGTGCTTAAGTGTACGATGTTGTAATAATTTATACACGGCACGTATAAAACAAGGTTAGATTTTTAAGTTGCAATAAAAAAGTTTTTTATTTGACATAGAATATATATAAAAATGAGGTGTCCATTAAATATGCATAAAATAACACCATGCATTTCGTTAATTTGTCCTTGCAAGTCGAATATGCAATGACGAATAATGCTGCTATACATGCTTATATAAAATTTGAGGAAGAGTAAACGGTCAAAAATGAAAACGAATACAAATAATACCTATTTGTATTCAGGGGGAGGCAGACCAACACTATAAAATATCCTTTGCATCACAAATAAGTGCATGATGTACATTATTCTTAAATTCAGTAATGTACGATACTTTTATGTTAGATAATCGAAATGATACATTTAATAACGAGAAAAGAATAAACAATTTCTTTAAATTTATGTTAATATTCATTACTATATATGAGAATGTAATAGAAGAAAAATGGCAACAAAACATGTATACAAATAAAAAAAATCAACTTATTCCATATCCGGTCCTAAAAAACTGACTCGTATCATTGAGTGCAATTTAGTTAGCCTACCGTTTCAAAGAAAATCTCGGCTTTTTAAAACATATCAACTATATATAGCTAATGATACCTGCACATGGATTTCCTTGTACTTCACATGGACAGTAAGAACAGGATTGTTTACAGACAGTCGCAGCCATATGAAAACTCAATGAAACCACCAAGACTGTGTACACGTTCATATTTCCAAGGTTTTACATATACTGCCGAGTAACTACAACTCTTCAGGGTCTTATTTTATCTTTATATTTTTCTACAACTAAATAATAGATTGAAAATATAAGTCTTCAATGCAATCAGGTATTTTAATATTTAAACAATTCAAAAAATGTATATTTTTTATAATATCAATATAATACATTTTTTGTCGGAAGAAATCATTTTTCATTTTGTCAGATTTGTCATATGATAGCACACATCTTGTTCAACAAGTAATACTTATATCTTAAATAATTGTGTCCGTTCAGAAACATACACTTATTATTTAATTTCCGATGTATATTTTTTTTCTTTTTTCTTGTGTGTCACAACCTTATTATATGTTTTTTTTTCTTTCCATCTAGTGTAACATTGTTATTTTTTTTAAACATTTTAAATTTACTCCTTGAGTATTACAATATGAAATGCTCTTATCAGGAAACAGCTTAATATAAGCTAACATCTTGTTTCTGGATCCTTTATTTATTTCACTTGTATTATTATGTAAAAGCCTATGTATGTACCTGAATATAATTAATAAAATATGTTAACACTAAAAAATGTATAAAATGTAAAAAATGAATGCATAAACAAATACACATAGTGAAATGACAGAAATTTATTTTTTAATAAGCGTGTTTTCCTCCGAATTTGAAAAGTAACTGACATCAAGTAGGATTATATATATATTTATAAGGTACCAATTGGGTTAATTAATGTGGTTAACTTACAATGTACATGTACTCCTTATAAGATACACATAATACATACATATACAAGAGGGTACAAAAAATAGTATCCTCTGTCTACAGTATAGCATTTTAAAAGAGTTTATGAGTTCAAACAACACTATGTGTTAGTTATATTTACAAATCAGTTCAGTTTTTAAAACACTCCCTTTAAACAATAATAACATTCACTCTAGCTTACCTGTTCAAATAAACGATTTACACTCCGAAATATACTATGTCAAACTACATTGTAACCTGGATTAAATAGGTAGATTTATCTGCTTATAATGAACAAGAAGGTGCAACACAACAACAAGTTATTATCTTCCTCGTCTTTAAACGGAAAGCCAACACATTCATGGATTCTTAGAACAATATTTGACCCGAAAAAACATGATGTCATGTCATTTAAAATCAATGTCGGTTTCCTATTTCCCTATTTAACTTTGATGACAGTTTCAAGTATTTGTTGTTATTCAGAATGAAGTTTAACAAATTTCTTTGTCTGGAGTCTGCTGTTGTGATGACAATAACAATGAATAAACAGTGCATTCTATTTTTATTTTAACTTTCAGTTTCACAACTTTCCTCAATTAGTGCTAACATGTTTAACGTGTTGCTGTCGGATTGCAGTCAGTACATTCTCTGCTGGCGCTAACAATCCGTCAATGTCGTCAGGTTCATCTTCTTATTCCTCGTAATATCATGATTATAAATTATATTATTGATATTTATTTGAACTCAGCGTTGAACTTAAATGATGATTATTACAATGAACACCTACTTTATTGTGAGACTACTAGGTGATGTACTTGTATTTGTCAAGTGGTAATAAGACTACTATATTTACATTAAAACAAATTTACTAAGAGGCTGAGCATTTGTAACTTTAAGAAAGGATGTGAGGAAATAAGGGGGAGGGGGCTTGAATTATTTTGGGAATGGAATGGGTATCCAGTTTTTCGCTACTTTAGATGGGAGTAGCATCGAAATAGTTTTACAAAATGTGTGCACTCTGTAATTCAAATGTGCAAAAGTTATATCTCTAATTAGTATCTGATTATGCAACAGAAGTGTCGAACACTTGATTCTGATATCATATACATATCGTCTCATTTTTTTGGGCTTCAAATTCAATTTTTAATAATTTTAATATGTGAAAAGTAAAATCACAAAAATACTGAACTTAGAGGAAGATCAATTGGGAAAGTCCATAATCACATGGCAAAATCAAACAAAACGCATCAAAAACGAATGGACAAGAACTGTCATATTCAATCATTACCATCTTCTCTTTGATAAATGGACATGAATAATAATAATAACGATTTAATAACGATTTGATGCCTTTGATTTTGCATGTGTTTAAAAAGGTTTTCTTAGCATTATACATTATTCTATAAAACTATGACATGACTACTCATAACACAATCTTGATTGAACATATATTCTAAAGGTTCTAGGAGTCGAGTGTGACATTTATAATATGTCTTAACATGAAAAGTTTTCCTTTGTTACCTGGAAATAAAGAGTCAAGCATCCCACACGCAACAATATACTAAAAACTAAATTTGTTTTGTAGGAAAGTCGACACTTTTTTTTGGTTTCTCATTTTTTTCTGAACTTTATTTACCAACAGCAATAGTAGAGGATATAAAGTGCGAAAACGAGGTTACATGTAATGGACGTATGAAAGATAGCTCTTACCAAATCTTGTGATATTATAGGATTATATTGATCATTGGATTATTAAAGTGTCAAAAACTATTGCAAAATGTTCAAGTGTCCAATCTAGATGTTGAATACTAGAGAACCAGGACGAAAAGCTCGGCGTACTTCGTCAGATACAGAAGTGGAACAGACCCTACCAATAGCAAAACGATCCAACAAAATGTCTAGCTCAGAACAGTTAGCCCACCCGTCCAATGCAAAGGGACCCGGACAAGACAATCCCGCTAGTACAAGGTCAGTAAATGACATTTATGATTTATTGACGAAAGTTAGTAATAACCAAGAATCCCTTAGACAATCCATGGAGCAGCGAATCACGAATTTAGAAGTTAGTTTTAAGACCGAAATATCAAGTAAAATGAAATCGTTGAAAGACGAAATTAACATAGAGTTTGCTAAGTTTGATAATGAAATACAAAGTCTTAAACACAAAATAGATACTCTGGAGAAAGGTGAAAGCAATACACAAGTGTCACAGAACATTACTCACTCTAAACTAGTGTTTAAAAATGTACCAAATACCGACACGGGTGATAGTGAAGATTCCCTCAAGGCATATATTAACGGTATTATCACCTATCTTGAACTGGATTTTAATGTGACAACCGTACAATGCGTAGGATCGAACGCCAATCAACAGAACAAAACGGTACTTGTTAACTTTGATAATGAAACTCAACGTGTAAACGTTCTAAAGAAAAAAAGAAAACTTAAAGACAATCCTATGTACAGTCATGTCTACGTCGAATCTGACAAAACCAGACACGAACGCATGCAAGAAGCTAACATTCGCAAAATTATAAAAACTATTCCTAGTCTAGAAATTCGTGGTGGTAGGGTAATTAAAAAATAGGAAAATTGCCAGTCTTCAAAGTCGAATTTAGAAATTGCAAGTTGGAACTGTAAAGGGTGGTATCAATCAGAAAATACGAAGAATAGTAGAATTTTAAGGGAACAAATTCTTAGCTCATTAAACTTTGACATAATTGGAATATGTGAAACTCACCTGCAATCAAATCAATCTATCGATATATTTGGATACGAATGGTTTGGGAACAATAGGGAAAATATACTTGTAAATTCTTGGCGAGGCTCTGGTGGTGTGGGATTTTTAGTATCGAAAAGTATCCTTGAGAACTTCACGTGTAGCGTTTTGAATGATAATTATGAAGACATTCTATGGATATCTCTTAAGTGTAAAAATGACATAAATTTCGTTATTCACCTATGTGTGTGTTATTTGCAACCGGAACGCTCTAGTAGAGGCAATATTGCACAGGAGTATTATGATGTTCTGTTGTCGCAAATATATTTATACAGTGGTTGTTCTAATTTATTTGTTTGTGGCGATTTTAATGGGAGAATTGGAAATTTACAAGATTTTGATGATAAAATTGATTTCATTCCTGAAAAGTCAAGTATTGACGACGTCCGAAACGCATTTGGAAATTATTTTTTGGATTTTATCAAAGATGCAAAACTATGTGTATTAAACGGAAGATCAGAAAAGGACTCCGACAACTATACGTATGTTTCTAAGACGGGAAAGTCAGTGGTTGATTATATTGCGGTTCCATATGCTGACTTGAACAAGTATTCAAAGTTTAAAGTTCAATTAATTTCAGACATTCTTTTACTATTTGACATAACTCCGGCCGCAAAAGCAACTATTCCAGATCACTCTATTCTTTCATGTAGTCTTTCAATTAGTGATTATACAAGCAATTACAGTGAAAACTGTAATGACAGTAATGTATGTTCCAAAAGACGCAAGTATAATGTATGTAATGTTCCGAACGATATTTTCGCAAATCAACGATGCACGAGAGCTATTCTAAGTGTTATTGAACAAATGGAAAATTGTCTTAATGTTAAAAACGAAATCGATAAATTATACGGAAACTTTGTAACTGTACTTCATAGTGAAATGGATAATCATTTACCCTTTAAAGATGTCGGAGGAAATGTTACAAAAAAACGGAGAAAACAAATTCAAAAACCATATTGGAATACTGAGTTAAGAGAACTACTTACTGAGGTTAACCGATCCGAAAAGGATTATCTAAAATATAAAGGGTGTAAACGGACACAGGATTTTCTCAGGAGCAATTTTATCGAAAAAAGAAAACAATTTGACAAACGATTACGGCAGTGTGAACGCACTCATCAGGCATCGATCCGTGACAAAATTAAGAATTTAAATGATTCAAATCCGAAGGAATTTTGGAGAGAAATCGATAAGCTAGGGCCGCAAAAACATAGACCAGATATTGACAGTGTCCGTATGGAGGATGGAAGCTTCTCTACAGACCAGGAAACAATCCTCAAAAGATGGAAAAGCGAATATTCCAAACTATTTAAATTAGACAATACACTGGTAAACGATACATTCATTGACAATTTAAGCGAACTAACTGAACAATTGGAGCGCGAATTCAATAGCGTAACCGATGAAGATGATGAGATTTTAGCGGCCGAACTTTTTAGTGAAAATATTTCAATTGAAGAAACTGAAGAAGCAATGAGACTTGTGAAACTAGGTAAAGCAGTAGGTGTTGACAATTTACCAAACGAAATTCTGTGTAACAAAATTTTGACTGTCCCGTTACAAAAGTTATTTGATATGTGCTTTACTCATGGTATAGTTCCTTCACCTTGGTGCCAAAGTATTATTCATCCTATATTAAAAGATGGAAAAGACTATCGTGATCCACTTGGATATCGTGGTATAAGCTTAATGTCAACTGTTGCCAAAATGTTTAGCTCTATTCTTAATCGCAGACTTACCTCTTATTTTGAGCGGAATAACACTCTCTGTAACGAACAGGATGGATTCAGAAAAATGAGATCCTGTTTAGACCACATTTATACACTGTGTACCATTTTAAGAAACAGAAAGCTAATGAAACTTGATACACACATATGTTTTATAGACTTTAGCAAGGCTTTCGATTCTGTTAACCATACTTACCTCTGGCATAAACTTGTTAAAGCGGGCGTTTATGGAAATATGCTGAGAACGATCCAAAGCATGTATACAAACCTTCAAAGCTGTGTTAGACTTAACGGTACTCTTACAGATTGGTTTTCGGTCGAATCTGGTGTTCGGCAAGGAGATAATTTAGCTCCCACATTGTTCGCACTCTTCATCAACGACTTAACTACAGACATTAATGCTTTGAATTGTGGAATCCGTCTAGAGACTAACTTTGAAATCAGTACATTACTATATGCTGACGATATTGTGCTTATGTCGGATACAGAAAATGGACTGCAAAAACAATTAACAGCGCTGGATAACTGGTCTGTGAAATGGAGCTTGAAAGTGAACTGTGATAAAACGAAAGTTATGCACATTAGACAAAAGTCATCTCCGTGCTCAGACAGAGTATTTAAGATGGGGAACACAACTATCGAATACACACCAAGATATCGATACCTAGGACTTACAATATCTGAAACTCTAGAATACAACGAGTGCGTGAACGAACTCATCACAGCTAGTAGTAGAGCACTTGGTGCCTTATCATCAAAATATTTTCTGGTGGATGGTTTTGATTACGAAACATACACAAAATTATTTACAAGTACAGTTGTTCCAATCATGGACTATGCATCAGGGGTCTGGGGTTACAAGCCTTACGATAATATTGAAAGACTCCAATACAGAGCAATCAGGACATTTATGGGAGTTGGAAAATGTAGTCCGATTCCGGCTATTTGTGGTGATATGGGTTGGACCCCTGCATATATCCGTCGCTAGTGAAACATGATAAGACTTTGGCATAGAATAACAAGTATGCACGTAGGTCGAATTCCAAATCGTATTTTCCAATGGGATTCAACTTTATCAGAAAAATATAAGAAAACATGGTACAACGATTTAAAATCAGTGATGGAAAAATGTGAACTTTTGGAACTATTTAACAATAACTACACAAATGGACTAAATGTAAAATTTATTGCCAACTACTCAGAACTTTTGCTCCGTCAAAAACATCACGATAAATGGAAACTGGATATTGTGAACATGCCAAAATTACGAACTTTTAGATGTCTTGAAACAAACTTTGAAAAACAGCAATACATTACTACTAATATGACACGACAACAGAGATCGACTTTAGCCAGAATGCGTTGTGGGACTTTTCCGTTGGAATTAGAACTTGGGCGTTATCGTGGTATCCCGTCAAATAGACGTTTTTGTAAAGTTTGCAATGACAAGGTATCCGTTGAGGACGAAAAACATTTTTTAGTTAAATGTCCTTTATATTTGTGTGAAAGAAACAATGCCTTCGCTGACTTTCAGCAACGTAACAACATAGACTTTTCCGTTCTTTCTGATGACGAAATACTCATTAAGTTGCTAACTACAGACTGTAAACTAGTGTCAAACTATATATTCAATATTTCAAAAATCAGAACTCAGTTACTTTCTCATTGTGATATTTAAATAATCTTGTTTTAAAATGTTCTTGAAGTATTAATTTCATATCTTCTATATTAGCGCAAATTATAGATAATAATTGACAGTGCTTCGTAAGCCTTTGAAGGCTGGCTGATTGACGTTGTATTAATGTATGTAAAATAATTGTTATATCAGGTTGCACTATAAATAAAATTATATATATAAAGATATGCTGAAATTGGACAAAGAGTAGTAAATGTCAATGAGACAATAACATGTGTAATCAGACGCAAGCTAGCGACTAATTTTTGCGACTAATTATATCGACCACTTAAGTTTGCACCTAGAAATAAAAATCAAGAATGTGAATTTTACGGATGAATTAACTACTGATTGTGAACCTGATTATGTAGTTGAAAGGAAAACTTTTAAATGGAGGGATGAATATAAATCTCAATGCAAAGAAACACGTCTCGGTTATTGTATAGAAAGGTATATACTATGAAAATTAGAGCGAAGGTCTAATAATATTGACAATCTCAACTCATTGTGTGAAAATTTTAATTTTGAATCACAGGATGGCATAGATAAAACTGTTTTCGACTTCAGTGAATTTTTAAATGGAATCATGTCTCCATACTTTAAAGTTAGGCCAAAAGTGAGTACGTCTAGGAAGAAACAGGACAGAATTATGCCCGTAATTGAAGACAAACCATGGTTTAATGATGAATTTAAACGTCGGTATAATCTTTATAAAAAATTTCTAAATGTGTTTAACCATAGCAAGTGTATTACACTTGCTATGGTTTATATTTTAACCATAGCAAGTGTATTACAGCAAAACGAAATTATAAATTACTTGAAGCAAAACTGAAACGGAATTATAAAAAGCAACAAGGAAATATGTTAGAAGGCTTAAAGAGACACAATCCTAAATTATTCTATAGAAAATTTTCATCTAAGCGTATAGTTAAACCTAAAGCTACGGGGAAATAATTTTTTGATCATTTTAAACGAATAGCGTCCGAAATTAATTCAGAGGAAAATTCAAGAAATGGAAATTCAAATAATGATGAAATACCGGTATATGAGGAATTAGATTGTGTTATTACCAATAAAGAAATACTATGTGCTATATCTAGTTTAAAGAGAAGTACGAGTCATGGTATTGATGGATTGTTAAATGAATATTTCATCGAATTCCAGGATATGTTGATGCCAGTGTTTAGTAAATTATTTAATGGTATATTGGTTTCAGGACTTTTTCCAGAATCATGGTCTATTGCAGTTATGGTACCAGTCTTCAAACGCGGTGACCCAAGTGACCCGAATAACTTTCGTGGCATAAGCCTAGTCAGTTGCTTAGCCAAACTTTTTACACACATTATAAACAATAGACTAATTAAATGGGCAAACACGTATGATACAATAACTGATGCTCAATTTGGATTTAGAAACGGACTTTCCACTGTTGATGCAATTTTTGCTCTGCAAAGTATTATTTCAAAAACATTGTCGGAAAAGAAGAAACTGTATTGCTGTTTTGTTGACTATACAAAAGCTTTTGACACTATTGATCGAATGAATTTATGGTTTAAATTGTCTAAAATTGGTATACAAGGAAAATTACTGTCTGTTCTTAAGTCTATGTATTTAAATGTCAAATCATGTGTTACAATAAATGGGTTTTATACAGATTTTTCCAAAAATAATGTTGGTTTAATGCAAGGGGAGGTATTATCGCCCATTTTGTTTGCTTTATATGTTAATGATTGTGAGATGGAGTTTATAAACAATAATTGTAAAGCTGTAGAGTTGAAAGAATTAAGTTTATTTTTATTAATGTATGCAGATGACATGGTCATTTTTTCGGAAACCAAAGATGGTTTGCAAGAGATGTTAAATGCATTGTATATTTATACCAAGAAATGGAAATTAACTGTAAATATTGATAAAACCAAAATTGTAATTTTTAGAAATGGTGGCGTAGTAAAGGATGAAGATAAATGGTTTTATGATGATGTACAAATAGATATTGTTAACAAATTTACTTATCTAGGTATTGTTCTTCATTTTAATGGAAAATTTGCTGTTTGCACAAAAAAAAGTTGCAGAACAAGGTAGAAAAGCTATGTTTTGTTTATTTAGTAATATTAGACAATTTTCATTTAATTATGCCACGTTATTGTCATTATTTAAAACATATGTGAGTAGTGTTCTATGTTATGGTTCTGAAATATGGGGTTTTCATAAAGCGCAAGACGTAGAAAAGATACATGTTGATTTTTGTAAAAAAATTTTGAATGTTAAAACAAGTACACCGAATGTCATGGTCTATTGTGAGCTTGGAAGATTTCCAATGTTAGTAACCAGGAAATTACGTATATTTAAATATTGGATAAAAGTATTGAATAATAACAATTGTATATTACATGGTTGTTACAATTATTTATATGATATGTGTTTAAAGAATCCAAATGACAAAAATAACTGGGTTTGTAATATACGAAAGGAATTGTTCCATCTTGGTTTAAATGATTTGTGGTATTCACAACATTCTTTATGTAAAGATCATATTATTGTTATTAAACAAAGACTTTGTGATATTGTAAAACAAGAGTTTGATGCTACTTTAGAAAGTTCATCAAAATGTTTTTTGTATAGATATATGATATCCAATTTTTCTTTGCAGTCATATTTGTGTAAACCCATACCCGATATTTATAAAAGTGTATTGTTAAATTTAGATTGTCATCACATAATCTAGCTATAGAGAAGGGAAGGTATTCCAATGTTAATAGAAACCTTAGAACCTGTACATTGTGTATTGATGATATTGAGGATGAAATGCATTTTATTTTATCATGTCCATTATATTCTAATCTACGTGAATGTTTGATTAAACCATATTATTGGCGTAAGCCATCTGTTTATAAACTGTTACAATTATTAAGCACTACTAATGTAAAAGACTTGTGCAACTTGGGAAAATATATATTTAGAGCACTGAAGCTCAGAAATGACTGTTTTTAGTAAAATGATTTGTAATTCATTTGTTACAAATATTTGCTATTTGGAATTATATTTATATGTATTTATTTTTTGTGTATTTAAAACTTCTGTCTGTTTTGTCATTATCGTATATTTTTGTAATATATATTTAGTATATATTGATTATACATGTACCTATATGTTGTAAAACATTTGCCAATGGTTAATAAAGAATTGAAGTTAACAATAAGATCATTCAACTTTATATGTCACTGTTTAAAAAAAGAAAAGCATAGCTCGGATTAGTTTGTCGATTTGTAAAATATGATTTACTTGACAAGGTAAAATGAAAAGCTGTGTTGCATCTTCGAATTCTTACAATTTTTAAACTTTAAATGCACGTTCTTTTGATTTGGCTCTGTGTCAAATGAAGTGTGTGTCTAGTTTAAAGTGCATATGACTTTTTATTCGCTAAATTTGCCGACCTTTTTTATGATATTGATGTGGTCGATTTTGGCCTAGTTTTACCAAAATTTAGAACAACTTTTAGTGAGGAAACAAAATTTGGCCGCTACTAGTGATTAGCAAATTGATATATCTAGAGCTAGAGATTAAATATAAATCTGGGCAGTATTTGATAACCGACAATTTTTGATCGTGGGTTTTGGCAAATGTTAGGGTTTTGTGAATTCACAAAATATTCGTAAATGCATCATCTTGCCAAGTTCCATACGTAAGTACATTTGGTTCTGGATATTACAGTTCTAATGGTGGTTCCATCAATTTGTCATTTGCAGAGGAAATTTCATATTTTCCTTTTATTGATTGATGGATTGTTGTTTACCAAAACTTTCAGTACTCTTTGTTATATCGTTGCGGTCAGTGTGTTTTGATATTTGTGATGAAGAATGTCCTCTTTTCTTTTTTCGTTTTTAATTTTTATTCAGACACAACTTTATCAATATACACACAGTAACCTTTAAAAGACAACTGCACACGGTTTGGCAGCTGTACATATAAAATGATGATATAGCCAGGATTTAAAATTACCTTTCCTTCCTTTCCTTCCTTATTTGTTTTATTGGGTTTCACAATACTTGTTTAACTGTATAAATACTCCATTCAAATTACAAGTACTTAATAAATTTACAAGTATCATAAGTTGGGTCATCCTTTACATTACAATATAACAATGTGTATGTGAAAATAACAAAGAACTTAAACATTTCGGTCAAATCTGTAATTCATATCTAACTTAGTATCAACTTCTCAATTGCCAATTATCATAAAACACCAAAAGGATGTTTTGCATTGCAAACCTATGTATTAAGTAACTATATATCAGCGAGTAACTTGATATAAAAGAAGGCTTATTATTTTCTTCTATATTTCAGAGGTTATATGTATTCCCATGTGAATGTTATTTCAATATAAATATGTCCCAAATAAAGTTGTATCGCTTACACAATTAATAGGGAATGAGACGGTATCTATAGGTGGAACGGTAGTATTTGCATTCCAGAATTTATGTTGCTCTTTTGTGTACCCTACTTAAGTCAATGTATCTAAACAGTGTGATTGGACAAACAATACAGTATCAACTGAACATACTTTCCCAAACTGAGGGATGAATCAGGTGTATTAAAATATAAAATAATTTTACATACAGATGAAAATGATTTTTTAAGATTTTTTTTTAGTTTGTATTCACTGCACCATAAAAGACCTAAAAGCACTAGTTGCCTTAGGTTTTTAAAAATAGCAAAAAAAGTAAACGGTCATGATACATATTCAAATTCATTTCTAAATAGTGAAATGAAAGTACTTTAGTTAACTTTGAATGTAGATTTTTTTGCATTGTTAGAAAGTGGTGAAAATTCTAAAAAGGCTACCATTATCCCTATGGGCAATGAAATACTACCGTGCCACCTATACTTATATGTATCGGAACTATGAGACATAAAACATGCGCATTGAATATATCAATATATTAAACTAGTTCCCTGTCCTTAACCTTAGTGAACTTGGTGACCTTAGTGAATCAGAGACTAGTATGTTGCAAGGTAGAGAACTAGTCTAATCATTATATGATATTTTTTTCTGGTCAACGGGAGACAATCAGTATTATTTGGGATACTAACCAGTAGAAAACTAAATAGGAAAGTAATACCTGTTTATATGAAAAAGGTTACACAATCAAAAAGTAAATTACAAAAATACTGAACTTAGAGGAAAATCAATTCGGAAAGTCCATAATCACATGTCAAAATCAAATAACAAAACGCATCAAAAACGAATGGACAAGAACTGTCATATTCCTGACTTGGTACAGGCATTTTCAAATGTAGAAAATGTTGGATTAAACCTGGTTTTATAGCGCTAATCCTCTCACTTTGATGACAGTCTCATCAAATTCCGTTATATTTACATTGATGCGTTTATTAAACTCGAACGCGAAGACCGTTTGGCTTTAAAGATAGGAAAATATAACATATAGATGCATGTTTGACCTCATTCTTTATTAGGGAAAATCATTATTGGAGAAATGACACGGACTCGTTATGAAGAAGTGATTAATGCGTCTTCTTGCTATGTCTTCATTTACCAAAAGAATATTCCTTCTATTCCAACAAATATAAAAACTATAGTTTATAGAATAGCAGTTATTATGAAAAAGTCTGTTTATACATGTATATATTTGTTTAGGGGCCAGCTGAAGGACGCCTCCGGGTGCGGAAATTTCTCGCTACATTGAAGACCTGTTGGTGGCCCTCTGCTGTTGTTTTTTATTTGGTCGGGTTGTTGTCTCTTTGACACATTCCCCATTTCCATTCTCAATTTTATGTATGCTGGCGTTTGGTTTTTTTTTTTTTTTTTTTTTTGTAAGAAACGTCGCACGCTACTGGTGTTACTTTGGTGAAATCACGGACAAGACACATTCATCTTGTTAATTTTTAAACATAAAAAATGATATTATAAAGTGTTGTATATCATTTTTACAGCTTTTAAACTCTTCTTTCAGATTATTGCAATTTTGTATATGTAACAGACCATTTTCATTGATTTAAACTCAATAAAACCTTTATTTTGCAATATGATTTCCTTGTCCCGCGTTACACTTTTAGTTTTGTGAAATTCTGAATACTGTAAAAAAACATATACATTTTTTTTCCAAACGATATAAAAGTTTGTCTAGAACAAGCAATTTATAAGTGGTCAATGACGTAATATCGACGATTTTTCTCTCTCGAAAAGACGGAAAGATATATATAAAAAAGGGATCAAGACGATACAAATAATGTGTCCCATGCACGAAAGGTTGCCGTAATTTCATTTTAAATTGTCCCAAAAAGGGAATTCCAGAGCAATCTCCAAGTCTAAAGTAAATAATTCTTATACTAGTATTTTGTACAAAGATCACACTTTCGCCTCATGCAATAATCAGGATTTTTTTAAAACAAATTCTTTTTATTCGAGTTGATTAGCAATGTCCTACTTTTTGTCCCCTTCAAACCAAATTAAACGTAGGGTTACGTTTTCTGTTTTTTCATGATGATTATTTAATACACAGTCGGAAACCTGGTTGAAATAGAACAAAAGAATTGAAGCTCTTTGTTAGAGAAGGCGATAAATGTGTACTGTATTGTTTACTATAGTGACAAAAATTTTAAAAGTTAATAGAAACAAACAAAATTACAATTTTCTTCTCAATTACGAGGTGTTTTATTTTAAAAACACCATTTGCATAAGTTTTCAATTTATCTAGTACATAGTTAAGCAGAACAAGTAGATTTAAAGTCGACGACATGGGTATCTTTCAAGTTGGATGAAGAAAATGCATAACCTCCGATTTTTTTGAAAAAATTACCACGGACGGAAAACCTATCAATCTAATAGTTCAAAAATTTTCGTGTCTGCCCTTCCATTATGTGACTCAAGAAAAAATTCCAAAAAATAAGTAACAATTGTATCGAAAAGAGAAAATCGAGTGAACCTTTTTATGTTAGGGCGTGTTTGAGTTGAATATTTTGTCTTGATATCGTACAAAGTAAGATTATTTCATACATCGTCTCGCTTCAGATTCTATTATTTTTATATATCAAAGCTACAGATTGACTTTTTAACACAAAAAAATAACAGTACTAAAAGATGAAATATATGGGTCAAGTGAAATACCTATCTAATGAGTCACAAAAAGAGAGAAGGTGTGTTCGAATAGCTATTTTTTTACTGAAAGTACTTGACGACAGTCTTTCAAGTTGGATGATGAAAATGCATATCTTTGAAAAAATATAATTTTTGGTGTGTGAAAACTAGGGTTTATAGTCTTTATACACTAAAAAAATCTAGTCTGCCCTTCCACGAAATTTTTAATTAGAATTTTTTTAAATATTTATGAATTTTCGAAAATTCCACCTGACAACCGATCAGAAAATAGTTTTAAGTTGAATCAATGCAGACAAGATCATTAACTGATGCTCATTAGCTAGTTGATACATTTGTCTTTTAAAATACAACTGACATATAAGGATCATAATGGTGCAATGTGGATAAATTTATCAGTTTCCATGAGCAAAATTGATTGCGCGTCATCCCTACAATGGCTTCCATTTCTACGATTGTGAAAATGAACTGGCGTAATGGGGAGATAATTCTGACGAAGTAGAATCCTGACTGATACAGTGCCATTCGCTACATAAAAAAACATTTTAATGGATAAAAGTACACATTTTTTTCTCTCTATTTTGATATTTATTTCCCATAAATTAAAATCTAATATACGAGATATCAGATAAAACAAAAATGTCCGATACAATGTCCCTACATACGATTTTGACGTTTAATATTTAAAAAAGTATGCTTCTAACGTTCCGTCTAATTGTCATGATTGCGGGTTTCACAGACGATTTGGAATACTGTACTTTATTTTGTTGCTTAATAAGAAAACTTTAAAATGAATGTTTTATGTTGAAGCTATACCGATTCATAAAGAAGGGGTGGGGAGAGAGATTTCCTCGCGGGACTGAAGTGTTTTCCGGACTATAATAGTCGGATTCGCTATAATACAAATTTATAGAAAAAAAAACAGCTATAATAATTGTTCCCGCTAATTCCCTCAGTGCATATATTTGTGCAGAACTGCTACGCTAGATATGCCGTAGTCCTTTCGCCTTGACATTCTGGAGTGCAAAAATGCATTTAGTATGGCATTCATTATCACTGAACTAGTATATATTTGTTTAGGGGCCAGCTGAAGGACGCCTCCGGATGCGAAAATTTCTCGCTACATTGAAGATCTGTTGGTGACCTTCTGCTGTTGTTTTTTCTATGGTCGGGTTGTTGTCTCTTTGACACATTCCCCATTTCCATTTTCAATCTTATTTGCAGTGCATAGTTTATCCATAAAAAAAAGAAATCGAATGCCTTTATAATTAAGATGTATATAATTAAATGGTTTCAATTCAAATTACTTTTTTATTTTTTATTTGTTAATAAAAATAAAGCTTAACATCTTTTATCTAAGAAAAAAAAATTAATCCTTTCTTAGGAAAAACATCAATCCTTTAAAATTTATTGTAAAAAGCCATCTGAACAAATTGCATTCAATATCTATTGCACAGCCACGGTATATTGATGTTGCCTTTATTTACAGCTGTTGTAATACGGTTATTATACTTTTATTGCTACACACGGAGAATATAATGTTTCATATGGGGGCTCGGATCATACGGAATTGTTAACTCTTTCGCTTCAAACAATATCAGTTAGGGATAACCGTCAATTATCGTATATGTTATGATAATAAAAACAAAATGTTATATTGTTATGTCGGCACTAAGATCTATGAAGATTGTGTATGTACTATGTCTTGTAAATAGTTATCAAATGTACCAGGATTATAATTTAATACGCCAGAGGCGCGTTTCGTTTCCAAAGACTCATTAGTAACGCTCTAATAAAAAAGTTATAAAGCCAAACAAGTACAAATTGGAAGAGCATTGAGGACTCAAAATTCCAAAATGTTGTGCCAAATACGGCTAAGGTAATCTTACTGCGATAAGAAAATCCCAATTTTTTCCCAAAAATTCAAAGTTTTGTAACAGGAAATTTATAAAAATGACCATATAATTTATATTCATGTCAACACCGAAGTGCTGACTACTGGGCTGGTGATATTGTCAACCGAACTTAAAATATAAGTTTGTATTCAATTCTATATTTTATTCTATGCAAGCCTTTTCAGTGAATATAAAGTAGCACAAGGGATGCACAAATAAAAGAGGTATCATAACCAAAGCCAAGTTTGCATACATTATCTGTAAAAGTAGAACACTCACTCAATGCGCAGGATATCAATCAAATCAACAATAGATTTGTGACTGTTTTGGGTCATAGTTTTGCGTTACATAGTTATTCAACTGTTTACTAACAACACGTACGCATATTGCATAGAAAACTGGTTTCCTCTAATGTACAGTTTTCTGAAATAATTGGCTGTTCAGATATGAAAAATGAAACTATTGTTGTTATGTTAATAAGAACCAAAGTTATGTATAATAGTATTTTTGTATTTATCTAATTTCGCAATATGATTTTAATATTCAACATAGATTTTACTAAAATAATTCCAAATGTTTAATTCAAACCCTTAAACAGATCTTACCAGCCGTTTTGTTTCAAACATTCCAAACAGCAAATAGGGTGTATAGATATGCTGAAGTACGTATTTGATAAAACATGGCAACTTGAATAAAGCCAGATAACTATCACAAAATCACAGCGGACAATAATATACTATTTATTCCAGGTCACCGTGCATTCAGCGTTCTAGAAGACAAATGCATAATTCTTTTCAAAGCAATTGTAGTCAAACAAAATATGAAGCAACCCTTAATTCTGATGTTGTTAATCTGGTTAAGGATGCGGCATTTGTAATCGACAAACAAAGATCAGTGCGTCATGGTTCATTTCTAGTGTAGTAGTGAATGTATTGAACGTTCAGATATATTTAGAAAGCCGCCGAGATATAATTACAAATGGCTGTTCAATAACAGTAGCTATCAAAAAGTAAACTAACAAAAATATCGAACACACAGGGAAATTCAAAACGGAAAATCCTTTGTTAAAAGTTCAAACACATCTAACGATTAATGGAAAACAACTGTAATATGATCTTATATTCCTGATTTCGCACAGGATGTACTTTAAGTAGAAAATGATGTATTAAACACCTCACTTTTATTACGACGGTCGCCTTACTTTTTAATTATTTTGACAACAATGCATGTACAAAACAAAAAGATATAATCTGTAAAAACGTCAACAAAGGAGTACAACGGTCAACATTGTAATATAATCTTAGAATAACTATAAAAACAAATAATTGTTTCAACAAAAAAAAAGCATGTGACAAAATGGTATGTAGACAAAGTACATAAGCAAAAATGAAAGACGAGTATTCAGAATTGACCAAAGCACGATAACAAACGAGACGTGTAAGTACCGAGCCACACCATAAGTTATTATAATCAAATGATTATCGTGAACCTCCAACTGTATAAAAGAGAGATGAAAGATACCAGTCAAACTCATAGATCGAAAATTAACTTACAACGCCATAGCTGAAAAAGAAAAAGACAAACAGACAAATGATAAAACACAATACATAACAGAGAAAACTAACGGTTAAGCAACACGAACCCAATCAAAAACTGGGTGTTCTCAAATGCTTTGGGGGGTAAGAAGATCCTGTTCCACATTTGGCACCCGTCGTGTTGCTCATGTTATTACAAACTCAGTAAATAGTCTAATTCGATAGGTCATATTCGTGAAAAGGGAAGGGGATTGTAGTTACGACATAAGGAACATATCCGATATTATTTGTGAAACGCTTATTCAATAACGGTCAAACAACTCGTGATGGCGTCCGTAAAATTGACAGAGGGATGATTTCAACTTCATCATTTGTATTTATGTCCAGACTGACCATAAGACTTTCAGTCTCTTTTTTTAATTTTTTTGTTGTATTTCTTGTTTTGAAATACTTAACAACAACGATTCGTCGTAAGTTTTTGCATCATTACATACGACCCATCTATTTGTATTGGAACTATCAGTGTTGACAATACAATTTGAATTATATATGGCTGACTTATTGAAGCAAAAATAAAGAGTTGTGTTAGCTCATCAACCACCTATACCTTATTTATTACTATGACAACAAATCCTGGATTTTTACAACAAAGCCTGAAAATTATGTTATTTCGAATGTTATACAAAAGTCATGGATTTTGTATCACTTTTATGGTATCGACAGAAAATAGATCATGTATTCAATGCTTGTTACGCTGATTTCAAAGAAATATATTTTATGATGGTATGATACTAAATCCCTAATGGGAGGGATTGTGCTTTATATTCATATGATGAAGACCTGGCCTCCGGTCATAAAACTTTCGAGCATGATTTTGTACTCATACTCCAAAATCAAACAATCAAAATGTTGGTTTTCATGTTTCGAGCACGATGTTTGTGCTCCAAGCACTCAGCAAAGTTTTATGCCTTTACGGCCAGATCTTTCAATCAGTTTAATTGAGGTTTGGAGCTGGCATGTCAGTAACTTCTAGTAGTCCTATGTTGATTCATGTATCATTGTCATTTTGTTCAGTTTCCTTTGTGTCCTATTCTGACATCGGATTTCTTTTAAACTGAGTTTTACTGTGCGTATTGTTGTGTGGTTTTTTTTTACATTGGCTAGAGGTATTGGGGAGGGTTGAGATCTCAAAAACATGCTTAACCCCGCTGAATGTTTACGCCTGTCCCAAGCCAGGAGCCTCTGGACTTTGTTAGTCTTGTATGATTTTTAATTTATTTATTTTTTAATATATTTGACGTCCATCATCACTTAAATAATGCATATTTAGGTGCAATCTGAAGCAATCGGCATTTTCTCGTTGTATTCGAAGACCAATTGATGGCCTATGGCTGTTTTCTGCTCCTTGGTCAGGTTGTTGTCTCTCGGACACATTCCCCATTTCCATTCTAAATTTTATTTGCTACGTATTGATAAGAAAAATATTCACATATTATTTTTATATAGTTAAATATCGTATGAAGGCTTTTTGAACTCGTTTGCTACGCTCACTCGACAAAATAACTTGGTATTATAAATTGCTACTGATATTTTACGATGTATACCAATATACAGACAACCTGATAATCGGTACCTCGTTAATTGGTATTGACATTAATAAGACCGTTCTCTCGCTTGAATTGTTTTATATTTGGAATTTTAGAGCTTCTTTAGATTACTATGCGGTACGGGTTTTAGTTTGCTCATTGTGTATGTATGGTTATCTATAATATTTGTAAACTTCTACAGCATTTGGAGGAGAGTTCTCTCATTGGCAATCATACCTCAACTTGTTTCTTTATCAAGAGAGAAGTGATTGAATTATTATGATAATTATGTTTTTATTTTTTACAGAACATAGTAATAAATCGATAGAGAGAAAACAAATCCGGGTTACAAACTAAAACCGAGGGAAACACATCAACTATCAAAGGAAAACAACGAAACAACGGAACAACGGAACACTGAAGTGCAACAAGAATAAAACGGACAATGCAACATACATAAAAACGAACTATTGGATAACAACTGCCATTTCCCTGACTTGGTACAGGACAGTTTAAGAAAAAATATAACACCGTCTTGCAGAGAAAGTGCGAAGCATTGATGAGTTCCATTTTTTTTTAAATTTGGTCAATGAAGGCGATAACTTTTGTCAATATATTTCCCGCTGTGGCAATATGATTAAATACAGTATACCTGATGTCACCTGTACATACATTAGACGATAGATAAATACTTCATGCTTACTTAGTTTTAACGCCATTTGTAAGTTTTACCTGTCCTTTATCTACATTGTATGTAAATACAAATGGCGACTGTTAGTGTTATATTAGGACAACGTCAATACCATTTAGGAATTTTTATTTTATTAACTTTAACTGGTAAGACTTAGTACTTATATTGTCTTCTTATCAATAATCATAATTAATTGTTCCGATATTTTTTTTTAAATTTTAAATGTTAACTTAAGTTATTGTTTGCTGTAATTACACTAGTGGATAAGTTAACTTGAATGATGTGAAAAAGAGCAGGTTATTGCAGCAAGACATTGAATTCTGAAATAATATAAATATATTAGCATCGAAGTAATATTTTTATTCGATAAAGGCGCTTGCTAGTAAGAGAAAGATACATTAATATTAATTTTTGCATGTCTCAAAAATCACCTTTCATACATAATGTGAAACTAATTTCTGTTACATGACTTTTCTCAAGCCCTGAAGGAACAATAAATCATATGTAAAGCTACATTGTGTGGGTTCACACTGCCGATCAGACCAACTCGATCAATCCCGATCAAGACAAATTAAGCGACCTGGAGACTGGTCTGGCTCAAGTCGACAACAATGTTTGGGGTGATCTACCTTGGTCGTCATCGGTCTGACTTTCTACCCGAGAGTTTTTGACATCATGTCAAAAACATTCGAGTACAGTAAGGATGGAGAAGCCAGTTACTCGAGAAGAGATCGGAGATTTGTCGAGTAGCGGTTGAATTGATCGAGAAAGGATCATGTAGAGATCGAGTTTAGTCGGAATACGAATAGTTTACCGATCAGTACTCGATCATTTCGATCTTTGATTCACTAATATCAGATCATTTCCCGATCAACGCCAACCTGTTGGATATGTGGTCCAGATTATATCGACTAATGCCCGATCGCTGCGACTTCTATATTTTTTTTCATCCCAGACGAACCCAGAGAACCCGATCTCTACGCGACCACATTCGACCACTCTTCGATCTCTACTCGGCCATACACGATTCTCCAAAAATGTGTGCAGCTCTGATTAACTCTTATAACTATGCTTCTGCAAAACTATAGTGTCTCTATTTATTTTTTTAACTATACACAAATTCCTCCATGAACAGTACGCGCCTGTACATTTGCAAGGATGACTTGTGTAAAATTTTAAAAGAGAGACAACAGATACCAAAAGAACAATCAAACTTAAAGATCGAAAACAAATCGACACAGCCATAGCGAAAAACGAAAGCCGAAGAGAAGACAAACAACAGTCTACAAAACAAAACAAAGAAAAATAAAAAATTAGCAACACGAAACCCAATAAAACCAGGTACATGTATGATATTAGGTGTTCCGGATTGAAAGTAGATCCTGTATTTTGACCCCAGAGGATTATTCTGATATGAAAGTAATTGTGCATTAAAATTTATTATAAGACAGCTGATTACTAATTTAGCCTTCAAAGTTAGTTATTTAAGAACATCCATATATTTTACTTGTTTAATATGCTATTTTTGTTTGACTGTCCTTATTTTCCGTGTGTCCAGATTGTTTTGTAGTATCACAATAAGAAGATGTGGTATAATTGTCAATGAGACAGAAATAAACCACTATATGTCACCGTACGCGCACGGTCGAATGTTTTCAAACACTTTTTTCGTACGGTTTTTTAAGCAATTTTATATATAAAAAAAAACTGAGACGAAAGACATATGATTTTCATTTGAATTCGTGATAGATATGTGACCAGGGGAAAAGCAGCTTCAGTTATTATTTTAGACAATAATATAAAATTCTCGATTTTGATATTTTAGACTTTAATTCTTTATGTTTTATAATTCATTATATTTTATAATTTCTTTTCTATTTACATTTCGTATCCAGGACTTAAAATCAACATGCTTTGATATGTATTTAATTCTCAGTTTGGATATTGAGTGACATGTTTATTCCCGATTGTCCCACTTTTTAAAATTTTAGAGTTCTGATTGTCCCACATGAAAAGTTCTGATTGTCTCACATTATTTTATTATATTGTTGAATATGGTGCTGGTATTTGGGGTTGCAAAAATTTTTCTTTTATAAATGCCATCCATAATAGAGCTTGCAGATTTTTTCTTGGAGTGGGTAAATATACTCCAAATGCTGCAGTGCAGGGGATATGGGGTGGATACCTATCTTTCAAAAACAATGGCAATGCTTAATTCGACTATGGTGCCGTTTGAACAATATGAGTTCTGATCGTTTAAACAGAAAAATTTCATATGGGCAGACATTATGAGTAAAAAACATAAGTGTATAAAAAATTGGAATTTTTATGTAAGGAAAACGTTTTCTGAGTATAATGCAGAACATTTGTGTATCATTACAGAATATGTTGATAGTACCTCAGTTGTCAATACTGTTATGTCTAAAATGTTTAGTAAATATGTCGAACAGTGGCAAGGCAATTTACAATCAGAGAAAGCTTTATCTGGTAAAGGTGGTAACAAACTTCGTACATATAATCTATGTAAGAACAGTTTTGAAACGGAAACTTATTGTAAAATTCCAATGTCATTTTCGCAAAGGAGTTCTTTTGCCAAATTTCGATGTGGTGTAGCATCACTAAGAATAGAAACGGGGAGATTTGAAAAATTAATTTTAAAAGATCGAGTCTGTGATAATTGTATGAATATTTTAGAAGATGAAGCCCATGTTATTTTATCGTGTCCTTTGTATGATGATTTTAGAAAAAAAATTATTTGATGAAGCAACACATTTTAATAGTGATTTTATGTCTTTTGATGATAAACAGAAATTAGTGTTTTTATTTACAGATAATAATATGATTCGTAGCTGTGCCAAAGCCTGTAATCTTATTTTAAATAGACGTAGAAATGTTTTATAATGTAAATAATGTTAATGTCAATATGTTTTATAATAGATGCATTCTTTATATAATTTTTAATGTTATAGTCTCTTGTAATTCTGTACAGAATGGCTCTCTTTTTATATTTATATACTTTTACATTTATTGTAATGTTGTATTATATATTATTGAGAGATGAGACTTAAATAAAATATTGAATTGAATTGAATTGTGAAATGTTCTTAAATAAACAAAAGACTTGGTGTTTGCTATGTTAAAATAACAAGGATTAATTATTGCCTGTTCAAAGCGGTAGTATTTCAGGGTTATATCAATTTCATTGATGTATAAAATATGATTTTTTTTTAAAATCATGAAATTAATGCACCTTTATCTATAATACTAAAATTACGAGGTCCAATTTGTCAGCCGTCATCACGTAAAAACGACGAATCACAGAATTCAACTTTATATATAACTAATATAGTACAAAGGTGTAGATTAAAAATTGCACCACTCCAGGCCCTTTTGTTTTCCACGTAATTAATATTGCCAATAATGAAGAAGTTCCGGGTCGAGTCCGCTACCGATACCAATAGTATATTCACCTGTTACCTATTACCTTATCTGTACGTTCCGCATCTGACAGGCGCACCACCAAACGTTGTATTCAGGATTATATGCTATATACACGGGTCATAACCACAGGGTTGACACTACTAAATTGTCAAATTGTTACCTATTGTAGTATTTTAATCAGTTAGACTTTCTAAGATAACAATACGAATACTAAAAATCTGGACTAAAAATAAGGCGTATAGGTACAGTTTTCAATTTGTTAGTGGGCATGACGTAAAACAGCGAGGCAAAGAATTCAACTTTACTTATAACTTATATAGGACAATGCTGTTGATTAAAAAATACTCCATTCCAGGACTTTTTGTTTTCCAAATTATTAATATTACCAATAATTGATAAGTTCCAGTTCGACGGGTTCAAACAGAAAGACTTGAAAGCAGAGAAAAACTGTGTATCTTATAATCGGCATGACTTTAACAGATGACAATACTAATACTAAAATAAGACTTGCGCATAGTTATATAGTACTTTAATTCAATCACAGACCCGTGATATCACGGGTGTGTTCTAGTATGATAAAAATATATCATTTCTGAGTGATTTAATCATCAGATTACTGTTCTTTTCATTAAATAATATAACATTTCCTATTTATAATATACATAAAAAATGTTACTTTTATTTGTAAAACAAATACGAATGCCTTTATCTATTCTGACATCGGACATTTTTTTGTTTAAATTCTAAATAAATATTAAAATAATGCATAGTTACATTTAAAAATCTAAGATTGCTAGTCACCAAAAGATCGTTGCTGATTTTTTGTTTGCTTTTGAACTGAAATAATTGACTGTAAATAGCAGAAGATAATGGTGATGCTAAAAACTTACCTTTATTAAAACTAGCTAATTGTGTGTACATTCTTGCATACGTCAGTTAAAATTAAAAAAAGAAGATGTGGTATGATTGTAATCAGACAACTCTCCACAGCGACCAAATGAACAGAAACTTACAACTATAGCACACTATAGGGCCTTCAACAAATAGCAAAGCCCATACCGCATAGTATGCTTCAAAAGTCCCCGAAATGACGAATGTTTCTATTAGCTAATTAGTGACATTTTACCGTTTTACCGTTTGCTCGGCTTTCAATGAATATATAATATAATAGACTTTAAATCAATAGGAAAATGTTATTATATATCTTTACCCTTTTATATCTGAAATAAGTCAAGGTTGCCTTATTAATCTATTTTACAAATATCATGTACTACAATTTAGACTAGTATCAAATTAATCAAAACAGATACTGTTTATATGACATTAATTTTGGCAATGACAACGAATATCATTTCAACTCTCGGATTTATAAGAAATGTTCTATTTTATACTCCGATTCCTTTTTTCTTTCAGATTGCTGTAAGTCTGATGCATGTTCTGACGGTGAAGATTGTTTTGACGACACCAATGAAGATAATGAGAGCACTTTGTAAGTTTATTCATCAATTTTCCATACATACGACGAGTATGTTGGCATTAGCTTTTAGAAATCAAAGGGGTAGGCCCGGCAAGAACCCATCTTCGTCCCAAAATACAGCGTTTTTACAAAGTTGCTGAAAAAGTGAACTTTAAGCTACTCATTTGAAAGTAGAATACTTGTGTTACATATATATGGGCTGTTTCCACTTTAATACACTGGACATGCATCAGATAAAATGGAAGTGGCTGCACTCTTTATATTTGAATGTATGTTAATATATTTAAGGATGTACATAACATTAAATAAATGTTGACTGATACCGAACATGACAAAAAGACATCAAATAACGTTATATCAGTTTATCAAAAAGTTTTAAAAAAAAACAACGTTATATTAAAATGTTACTGTATTATATTACAAGAATAGTTTTACACTTATTTCATTTGTCGTACATGTGAACTCATTGAAGGTTATATGCAACACGTATGCGTATATATCTGCACTGTGAGCAGTGGCGGATCCAGTCATTTAAAAAAAGGGGGGGTCCCAACACAGAGTAAAGGGGGGGGGGGGGGGGGGGGTTCCAACTATATGCTCCCATTCAAATGCATTGATCGACCAAAAAAAGGGGGTTCCAACCCCCGGACCCCCCCCCCCCCTCACCCCTGGATCCGCCACTGTAGAGGGCTATACATGTATAACATATGGGAAAATAGGTCCTGAGTTTTGATCTCTTAATAGTGTTACAGCAAGTGTCTCTGGACAATCCGGTTTCTTCCAACAATAAGTGCATTGAAATTGTCATACAAGTGCTGAAAGTAGCGTTAAATACTAATTGATAAATCTATTTAAAAGACATTTACAAAATTCAATGCACAACGATTACATCATTAAATATTAATCTATTTTAGCTCTTCAGGAGAATTTGCTGGTATAATAGCAGGAAGTATTTTTGGCGCGTGTCTGTTCTTGATTTGTGTTATTTGTATTTGTAATGCAGTGAGGAGAAATACGTCATCTGAACAAGACCATTGTCAAGATAAACCAACAGGGTCATCAGTGTCACATATAAGTAATAGAAATACAACAGGTAAATATTATGTTATTTTATCTGCAAAAGAATGAAAAATCATATTATTTTTATTTTTGTGATTGCAATGTTTTTGATATGGTCAGTGAGGAATGATAATAGATATTACCATTTTACCGACTTTTGACTGCAGAGTTGTTATGGCAGATTATTATGTATTATAGTAGGACAATCTTGTACTCTGTCAAATATGGGCAAACAAAAGAAGTACTAAAACTGAATATAATCGGTGCAATTGTTTTGTGGAGGGACTGTTTGAATATCTCATTGATGTCATTAACAGTATATTTATTCCCAAATTAGACCGATTCTTAGTTTGAAAAGAGGTAAAACATATATGTGTAATAACCATTGTTTTTTTATTAGCTAAAAAGTAAAATCACAAAAATACTGAACTTAGAGGAAGATCAATTGGGAAAGTCCATAATCACATGGCAAAATCAAATAACAAAACGCATCAAAAACGAATGGACAAGAACTGTCATATTCCTGACTTGGTACAGGCATTTTCAAAAATATACCATGTTCTGAAATGTTGAATAACATTCCAGACAAGTTTCTTGAATGTAAACTCATGCCCCATACGGGCCATACCATATCCTAGATTGAAAACTCATATATCATAATGCATATCCTATACCATGCTCTTGATCTTTTTACAACTATCATTACATACCATTTTCGAGTCTAGAATGTAACTCATATCCAAATTAAACCACATCAGAAAATGTCTCCGAATGATCACATATGATGTATGGAAAATTGATATAATTTATGATTTGAAAATTTATATTGCAGAGACTCCAAGACCAATACAAGAGAATGGAGGCTATATAAATACTGGATTTATCATGGAACCCACAGCACCACCGTACACTGATTTTAATTCTGCTCCACCTTCTTATGATGACGTCGTAAATGGAGATTTTTGTAAATAAGACTCGACTGAGTGGACACATACTTCCTGTGAGGAAGGTTATAACCGATGACAAATGTCGATATCATAGAACTTGATATAAATGCAATTCGACATGCTAGACACTACCATCTACTTGTCACCAGACATCGAATTCACACATGTACCACTACGTCTACTGCACAGCCGTCATTGAGAGGACAATTAGCGCATAACGTACATTAGTTTATCATCCTGGCTTCCGTCTAAACATGATTTGGAAGGAGAGAGTGCAAGCTCTGAAATGTTTATGTTATATATGATCACAAAATCTAGTATAATCAACATAAAATTACACTAAGCATAAGGAAATACAAAGACTACGGCGCATAATATAGAATAAAGATCATCAGATAAACTTCTCGGAATACTTGATATCATATCCAGATTCCTCATTGTTGGAGGAGAAATTGCATTAAAGATAATTGTCTGATTCAGAAATAGTTTATTCATGGCATGAGCTACATGTATGTAAAAATAGGGAGATGTGGTATGATTGCCAATGAGACTCGGGTGATTCCACCAAAGGTTCAAATACTCATTTTAACATTGGTAGCCATTACATTCAGTGGCGGATCCAGAACTTTTCCTAAGGGGGGAGGGGGGCGCTGACTGACCTGAGGGGGGACCCGCTCAAGAATATATGCCTATTGGCTACTAAAAAGATAATTTACAACTCTAATTAGAACAATATGTTTCAATAATCAATACACAGACATGGGCGAAGCCAGCGGGGCCTTAGGGCTCGCCCCCGCCCTCTCTTTTGGGAAAAAATGTTGATTATATAGGGAAATTAAGCATGACTGTAGCCCTCTTATGGGGTCAGTGACCCCTTGTAAAAAGTTCTGGATCCGCCACTAAACGACGATTAAATTAAATATATGGATGAATGGAGATGTGGAATACACGTCAATTGGACAGCAACCCAACAAGAATAATAATGAAAATGCAATGTTGAATATTGGACATCGTTTATATACACTACTTAAGCGCTTATATATTTTGACATGCATACAATAAAGATTGGTTGCTTCTTTTTGTTACTGGTAATTTATAGAAATTCTAAAGTTAACTCGTATACTACCGTAGAACATTGATATTTTGAGGAGAATAAGACTGATTAATGTATAGGAAGATTTGGTATGAGTGACAATGAGATAACTCTCCATCCAAGTCACAATTTGTAATAAACATCTGCGCCATGAGCGCATGATACGTCTTTCGTCTTGTGTGGAAGTGTTAAGCAATAATCATATATTGTTTTTGAGATACGGTGGAACATGTGACCCTCCCCCCCCCCTCTTTTTTTTTTTACAAAAAAACTAAATATCACTAAAATAAACATTTGAATCAAAACCAAAAAAGTATACAGATCTTTAGATTAATATAACTAAGAAGTGTGTAAAGTTTTAAGCAATACATATAAATTGTTTTTGAGATACGGCACGACATGTAAAAAAAAACTCCCCCATTTTTACAAAATACTCAATAACTCAAAAAGTTTTCATTTTATTTTCACCAAAAAGTATACAGATCATTTGACCATCATAAGAAACAACTATATTAAGTTTCATGAAATTTGGATAAATAGTTCTCAAGTTATGGTGCGACATGTTTACGCCGGACAGACAGACGGAGGGACAGACAAACTGATAGACAGACAGACGGACAGACGCCGGACATTTGTATACCATATTTACGTCCCGTCAAAATTTTGACGGCCGTATAAAAAGTAAAGCCTGAATATGGATAATATGCGGATTACGATATTAAGTTGTTGTCCGTGTTTGTTAAAATGTGATGGTAATAAAATTATTCTTACACATATGAATAAAAGGAAATGTCGGGTAGGGTATTGACCAAACACGCAGATTAAAAAACAGACGACATGTGTAAATTTAAACGTTTTATACTGATATAAAAGAAGATGTGGTATGGTTGCCAATGAGTCAACTCTCTCCAAGAGACCAAATGACACAGAAACTAACAACTATTATATATAGGTTACCATACGGCCTTCAAAATTAGCAAAGTCCATATTGCATAGTCTAGTCAGCTATGAAAGGCCCCG